>NW_026705841.1:0-300000 GCF_029867415.1 Vicia villosa | reverse complement strand
TGGTTTCTTAAGTTTTTTTGTAACAACTTGGTCCTTTTTTACCCTTTTTTCAATCTTTGATTAAACCAATCACCCAAATTACATAACGTTGCAACAAAATACATAGTAGCATCATAAATACCTAAAGTAGCATCCAAAAAATATAAATTCAGTTCCTAATTCAACAAAAAAAAAATTAAAGGACCAAGTTGTTCTAAAAAAACTTAAAGGACCAACCTCTTACAATAAAATAATTTAAAGGACCTCTAGTGTAATTATGCCAAAAAATAATAATAAATCATGGCGCTCCTAAAACCTATACCCTTGTTTTTTTCTTTATATTTTGAGGTATAAGTTTTCTCATAAAAAGTGTTATTTGTTGTAGTGTATGCTTATGGTTTTTGTTTTTCTTCGATTTCTATCTCCTGTTTTGGTTTTTTTGTTGATTTATTCTTTTGTTGGCTTCTTTTGGATGTGATTTTAGATTGGTTGTTGTTTTGTATTTTTTTTATTTATTGATATGTGCTTCGGTACTTCTTGGACCGCTTCTTAACTCATTGCCTGTGTATCCTTGGCCATCGACGCCTCTTTCTCTTTATATATATATATATATATATATATATATATATATATATATATATTTCTATTTATTTTTATAAAAAACTTACATATAAATCAAAGAGTTTAATTCATATGTGTACAAATTCTTACACCATCAATACATCTATAACTGTCCAATTGTGTTTCTTTAAAAAAAAAAAATATAAGTCAAACATTTCAAATTAATCAACATATAGGATTAATTGACAGCGTAAAATTTATTTACATCATCCGTGTATTTCAATGTAATTTTAAAACAAACTGATGGGTCAAATGTATCTTTACTTATTATATTTTGTAAATTTATCATATTAAAATTTAAAGTTCTGGTATATATTAAGGAGCTCTTTGATTTTATTGTAAAGTAAAATTGACTTTAAATAAAATATTTTTATAAAAATATTTCTAATTAAAGTAAATGAAAAAAAATTGAGTTATGTTTAAATAAATTTATATAAAAGTGATTTGAACAATCCATTTTAATATTAAAATTATGTTTAGATTTAAAAATTACAAATTTAATATTTTAAATTATTTATCTTGTAAAACTTAAACATATTAAAACTAATTTCACACATTTAAAATCAACTTTAACACATAAGCGGTGAATATGATAATAACTATATTGCAATTTGTCAAATAGATAGATACGAAGCAACCATTGATGCATAATTTTATGATCTTCGAAATCAAAATAAGATTTGGTTTAAGTAGAAGGAATTAGATCAATTTTTTGTGCATGGTTTTATAAAAATGGAAAGGTTTCATCTATAAATTTCAGTCCATTTACTTGAGACTATACCATGATTGGGGTGAGATTCTAATCTTAGTGAGTTCTAGACTACACCATTGAGTACACTTGGCTCTAAAAAGTTGACTATCCTCAAATCGGTTCCCTAGAACTACACTCACGTGCCTCAAAAAAGAAAATAAAAGACGAAGCATATACATATCCAATTCGTGAGTGAAGGTTGGCGTACTAATCACACTTTCCAAGTAGAAGAACAAAATCTTAAGATTCTAGCCGTGTTGTGTTGTCTCAGCGTTCTTCTAGCCTAGCCAGTGTTTGGAACAACCTGGACATACAAATAATCAGATGCCCTCGAGGAAGTTAATAGGAGGTTTCCCGTCTACCCTACTTTTTTGTCATACTACCCTTAAGGAAATGTCTACATTTGGGTCTTACTACCCTCAAAAGAATGACCAATGAGGTCTGTTTTACCTTACCTTTGGGACTTACTTTCCTACATTTCAAACTACTAATTAGGAAAGACTTAACATTCATCATTTCACGAGTTTATCGCCCAAAGATAGGATTTACAGATGAAATTCCCCCTTCATGTCCATTAATAAGGTAGTATTCGGAATTACTTGCGGCGTTTTCAACCAGGAACATGTTCCATGAGATAATAACCAAAATCATATGACCCATCTTTCATTGAGATTTTTCTCACTGTTGATTCCATACTCATCCTAGGGTTTTCCCACTTACCAAATATCATCCTCTAGGTAAGAAACCACAATCATGTTATTTGGGTTTCAATACTATTTGAAGTGGTAACTTTTAGAGATTTATTCTAATAATATTGTAATTTAAAGGATCAACTTTACAAAATGACCATAATGTTAAGCATTAGAATAATACATATGTGTATTGAGGGTTTCTGGCTCATCCAACAACTCTAGATCTTGGATACAAGTCTTAGTGTTTGTATGCTCTTATTACCATTTAAGGTATCATACATTGTGCAAGCAACCGTGTGAATTTCAAACCATTATTCACCAATTATCTCAGGCTTAATCTTAACTACTTTAATCGTACGGAACAAATCATGTCCAAACACCATACGAAGGATCAAGAATGGACAAAACGCAAAATTCAGGGGTGCTAACACCGGCTTTTCGTGTCTTGTGACAGTAGTCGGGTTGGGCTCAGCATGCCCCTCCCATACATTGACCAGAGAGAAATACAGTTGGACCGTGTTTTCCCGGATGTCCTCTGCTGCACCAAGCACGCCCTCCATACAAAAGAACAAAGAGTCACATGGATGACCCGTGCTGGGTAGCACGTCTTGTTCCAGTCTTAAAAACATGAAACTCTCTCTTTATTGATATATTCACGCTCTTAACTTGATTTTTCATGCACAATTAAGACATGAAGCCAACCAACTCACAAATAGACACGCTAAACATCATTCTTGGAGCAATTTCATGATCATCTTTTACAACAATCACTATTCCAAATAAGACCTTAGGCAACGCTTTTTTTCACCTTAGGCAAGTCTTTTAAGCGTTGTCTATTCTAGCGCTGTTATTGGTATAGACAACACTTTTTTTTAAATGTAAAAGTGTTGGCTTATGCGCACTTTGCGTCGCGGTTGTTTTTAAAAGCATTGGTTTAAGTGCACTTTAGGTAGTGCTTCCTAGAGCTGTCAAAATGGGCTGGCCCATATGGGCCGGCCTGCTAGGCCTGAAAAATCATAGGGCTTGGGCCCTAAAATTAGAGCCCATATTTTTCAGGGCCTTTTTAACCCAGCCCTGAAAAACCCACTACTCATTAGAGCTAGCCCATATGGGTCGTGGGTAGCCTATTAGGCCCGCATAATTATAAATTTTTAAAAAATATATTATTTATATTATCTTATTCCAAAATAACGTATTGATATTTCTCACTTCACTAAATTTTATCTCTATTCTATTCAATCATTCTCTTTTAAATATTATACATTAATGTAATCTACATTTTTTCATCGTATTATATTAGTTTTTCTCTTATAATAAATACTCAAGTATTATTTTATACAATTTAGACATATATTGTATTTAGAAACACATTATAGTATTTATAAGAGATAATATAATACATAAAAATATATTATATTTAAAATTACATAATTTTAATTTTATTTATAATAAATATTATGGAGTTTTTATTTTAATTTTTTTTAAATAAAAAAACTCATTTAGGGCCGGGTAGCCCGAAACCCACCTAGGGCCGGGCTCGGGTAGTAAGTCTCGAGCCCATATTACACAAGGCCTTTTTGGCCCAACCCTAAAAAGCCCAGGCCCGTCAAAGTCTGTCCGTTTAGGGCCGGATAGCCCATTTTGATAGCTCTAGTGCTTCCTGCTAAAAGTGCGGGCTTAATTGCACTTTATAGAGCACTTCCAGTTAAAAGAGATGACTTAACTGCACTTCATGCATAATTTTTTTTTTTTTAAAAGCGATGGCTTAATTGCACTTTAGGAAGCGCTTTATGTAGGAAGCGATGGCTTAGGTGCACTTTAGGCAGCATTTTTTTATTAAAAGTGATAGCTTAACTATACTCTTGACTACGTTTTATGTTTAAAAACGCTGGTGTAAGTCCTCTTTAGGCACTACTTTCCAATAAAAGTCCTGGCGCAAGTCTTTTTTAGTTTCAATATCAAAATTTTCTCTTCAATTTAAATATCATAAATTCTACAATGCTTATAATCATATATCAATATTGTATCGTGATCAATAATAACCATAAGTAAACTAACTTGAGTTTGCATAAATTTCATAATATATAATATAAATTCAAAATTACATATATGGAGAAAAATGATAACCTATATCTATTCAAAATTATATGCTCTCCATGATATATTGAAATATATACTTTCTTCTTTTTTGATAATACGATGTAATTACTTCCGAATGTTTTCTTTCAAATCTTTTATTTTTATATACCCTGCACATGAGACATTTATTTGATCAATCAGCTTATGTCATATATATCACATTTATTATATTTCAATCAACATTTATTATATATATATATATATATATATATATATATATATATATAAATTAAAAATTTTGGTCCACTAAAATGCATATTTTCAATGGTTGCACTTAAACGGGTGGGATAAGCCTTTTAAAAGTAAGTCAAAATGACACTCAGATATTATATCGGTATCATATTATTTTATGAAAAACTATTAATTAATTTTTAACTTCTAGGATCACAATTGATAACTTACAAACCTCTCTAAGTAACTATTATGTGACATATCTGTATTCACTCAAATCCTCCTTAATTTCATTCAATTTATCTTCCAAGTAAGTAGAACACTTGAAGTCATCAAAGTACTGCATAATATAACATAATATGATTGAATTAAAATTAATTCGATAAAAAAAATCGTTAAGTATCAAATAATAACTAAATTATAAATTCATACCACTTTTACAATATGATACGCACTATATACTCTGATCCGTATACTATTGATTGATTTAGTCTTTGATTCTCGAGATCCTATTTGATAGTGTTTCATTGTTTTGTTTATACTGAAACATTTTCATTGACAAACAAACAAACATCAAATTAAAATTTCTTATTACTAAAGGTATCTTACAATTAAGAGAATCATTATAACCTCTCTCTTTTCTCAAAATGAAGAAAATGCCACAATGCTTCCAACATCCCTTCTTTTGAATTACATAAAATGAAATTTAGTTATTGAATTTGATCCAAAACCACCAATTTAATAGTAAATCTTACAATATCACATATTGCTCTCATTTCCTTGCATGTTTCAATTCTTTCATACAATTCCTACTTTCACTTTATATAGATATAATTTTTAAAAAATTGTACACTTTGTTAACATGGTTCAATCTCAATAACTATTAAGAATTTATTTATAGACTTATTATGGTTATTTGTAACCAAACATAAACTTCACTAAAATTCCACAAAATTAAAAATTAAACCTTAAAGAATCAAATTAAAAATATTTCATTGCAAGCACAAAGAAAAAGAAACAAAAAATTTCATTGCAAACACAAAGAAGAAGAATAAAATTTTTTCACAAGTCTTAAATAATAAAAAAGGAAATATAAAACCTACAAAATGAGAGAGAAGAAGTGACAAGCTCTAAAAATAATGGAAAAGAAAGAAATAAAAAATAGGAGAAATAATTGAGTTGAAAGAAAAATAATTTTTTATTTATTTAAGTTTATTTTTAAAATAGTTATTAACTATTTGAATAAGAGAAGAATAGCATGAATGGAACGTTATCCTTAAAATCATGGATTCGATCCCTTAATATAACTATTTTTTTGGAATTTAGAATATATACACCCACTATATATATATATATATATATATATATATATATATATATATATATATATATATATATATATATATATATATATATATATATATATATACCCACTTAAATATTAGAAGGCGTGCATCAGCATGATACACCTTTTTAATGGACCAATACGAATCTTTCTCTTTCTTCATAATTTATTAATTTAAGTTTTTAATTTAATATTTTTCATTTTTAATTTTCTCCCCCTTTGATTATATTAATGTTGATAATTTTTGTATCAAAAATAAAATTTAAAATACTTTATCTTCATGTAATATTTTGGTATTTTAAAAGTTAATTTTTAAAAATAGTAATTTTAGAATCAAGTTATAAAAAAATTGTAATATAACTTTTAGAAAGATTAAATACTAAAAAATCAAATTTAATGAAAATTGTTTAATTGAAAAAATTGGTAACCATAAGGAGTATTTAATTTGACAATTTAATAAATAATCTATTTAAGATATTATTTGTGTTGGATTAATTTGTCTAGAGTTTCATTAAGAACATAAAAATAACTGTGTTGTATTTCAATAAAAAAAAGATACAAATCTTTTCTTTTAAATTTTGTTTTTTCAGTGTTAAATATTTTCTTTATTATGTTATCTTAAGCAGTAAAAAATGAAAAGAATTTTGTGTGCGCTGTATTTCAATTGAATACTTTTCTAGTGAACAGTTTTTCTAATGAAAAGAATTTTATTAAATTTTATTTTAGTATTCAATCTTATTTTAGGAATTTATTTTAAAAAATTATTTTTTAAAAGTGAGTTCGATAAGACATGGCATCTTAGGCCTACAAACCCCTTAAGTGCAATAGGGAAGTCAGAGCTTTTGTAGTTCCTCTTAAAAGGAAAATAAAAGAGCCAAGTGGAAAAATCTTTTTGGGTGTTGAGCTTTAACAATACTCAACGAGTTTTAAAATATTAAGCTTTAACAATACTTAACAAGTTCTTAAAAGGTGCAATACAAGGCAAAGGTTTAATAAAAGAGTTTGGTTGAGCTTTAACAATACAAAACCAATGGTTGAATTTAAAAGAGTTGAGCTTTAACAATACAAAACCATTTAAAAACAAGGAGGGTGCAAAGCTTTAACAATACTAAGCACAAAGTAAAATAGTTGGAAAAGAGAGTGAGTACCTTGACAAATTTAGTCAATATCATTCTCATTCCTTTGAATTTTAGCAACAACGGGGAATCATTCATCTTAAGCTAGCATTAGGGTTAATAATCTCAAGTGGTGTGTGTGTGATAACATGTGTATCATGGACATAATTGATGGTGAGTGTCAACAAAATATTAATGTATAAACTCAAGCATAAATGATTATGAGTAAAAGAGATGACATACCTTAAGATCATATCATGTATATATGAGTATGATGTATGATGGATGGATAAATGTCTCATGGATATGGGGTTAGTAAACAATGTATATATACAAAGATAATAACATAACCAAAGTATAAATGTACAAGGATGTAAATCAACAAGTATACATATATAAGTAAGGGGAGATCATAGCAACAAGTTATATCAACATGGTATTGCTAAAAGATCAAAAGATCAAGAGATCACAAGGTTGGGGTTTTATGTACACCTAAGCCTAATCAATTAAAAGTTTATTTAAAAACAAAAACCTAAGTAGATTGACCAAGGTGAAGGATAGAAAAACACTTAGAAAGGGGGGGTTTGAATAAGTGTAATCTAAAAACTTGAACGATAAAAACAAATTGCACAGTTATTTTTATCCTGGTTCGTTGTTAACTAAACTACTCCAGTCCACCCCCTTGGAGTGATTTACCTCACCTGAGGATTTAATCCACTAATCTCAACAGATTACAATGGTTTTCCACTTAGCCCACGACTAAGTCTTCTAGAGTATCCTGATCACAACCTGATCACTCTAGGAACAACTGCTTAGACACAAGCTAAGACTTTCTAGAGTATCAAGACCACCACGTGATCACTCTAGTTACAACTGCTTAGACACAAGCTAAGACTTCCTAGAGTATCCTGATCACACTTGATCACTCTAGTTACTTACAAATTAATGTAATCAATTCTAAGAGTATTACAATGCTTCTGAAAAGCTATAATCACAACAGTGATATTTCTCTTAAAGTTTAAGCTTAATCTCACTAATATATTACAACAGCAATGTAGTGAGCTTTGATGAAGATGAAGTTTGTGAGCTTTGATTTGAACAGCGTTTCAGCAAGTTTGTACTCACAAAATTCGTCAGAATCGGTAACCTTGCTTCTCATCAGAACTTCATATTTATAGGCACTTGAGAAGATGACCGTTGGGAGCATTTAATGCTTTGCGTATTCCGTACAGCATTGCATTTAATGTTTCACTCTTTTGTCAACTACCTCGAGCCTTGTTTACGTTGTGTCTACTGACGTTGCCTTTAATAGCTTCTAACGTTCCTTTTGTCAGTCAGCGTAGCCTGCCATCTTGTACTTGCTTCTGATCTGATGTTTGTGTATACAACGTTTGAATATCATCAGAGTCAAACAGCTTGGTGCAGAGCATCTTCTTGTCTTCTGACCTTGAAGTGCTTCTGAGCGTGATACCATGAGAACTTTAGTACTTCTGCTTCTGAACTCAAGTTCTTCTAATGCTTCCATAGACCCATGTTCTGATTCTGCTTTGACCATCTTCTGATGTCTTGCCAGACCATGTTCTGATGTTGCATGCTGAACCTTCTGAGTCAAAGCTTCTGAGCGCTGATTTGTGCATACTCTTTATATATTTCCTGAAAGGGAAATTGCAGTATATTAGAGTACCACATTATCTCATCCAAAATTCATATCCTTGAGATTTAGACGGCTAAAGACAATTACACAGCTAAAGCATAAGCATGTGAATATGTCTCCCCCTGAGATTTATAATCTCCCCCCGAGATAGATAATCTCCCCCTGAAATAAATACTAGAAGAATTTTAATAATAAAAGACTTCCCTGAGTATTTCAGTAGAGACGTTCACATATGCTTGATTCAGAACATTCATGACTTCTGATTCTTTCTTCCATAGGACAGCTTCAGAACTTTGAATTTCTTTAGATCCTCAGAACATTCACAGCTTCTGATTCTTGCTTCCATCGGACAACTTCAGAACTTGAATTTCTTTGATCTTCAGAACATTCACAGCTTCTGATTCTTGCTTCCATCGGACAGCTTTAGAGCTTGAATTTCTTTGATCTTCAGAACATTCACAGCTTCTGATTCTTGCTTCCATCAGGACAGCTTCAGAGCTTGAATTTCTTCTTACATCACTTCATGCTAGATTGTATCAGAACATTGTTGAATGTACCAGAGCATCATCAGAGCATCTCTACATCCTGAAATGTTACAGAACAAAGCTAAACGACAAAAGTCAGCATGAATGAGTCAGAACATAGAATATGTTTCAGAACACATAATATGTATCAGAGTCACATAATATGTATCAGAACAAATAGGCATAATGTTTTAGAGCATATTCTATCATCAGAATATCTGAACATTCTTCCTTCTTGCTTCTGATCTTGAAGCTTTCTAGCACTCAGCTTGCTTCAATTTTCAAAAGCTTGATTCTTTATAGAATTGCTTTTCCTCATCTCGTTGCTTCTTATGTTGAGCTTTGAAGAGGATCTTCAATTCCTGCAACAACAAAACTTAAAGCATAGAACTTTGCAAGTTCTGTTAGAAATGTGGGGCCTTTTTACTCGGTAACTAATAATATTAATCAGATCATTTATCACATTTTCTCCCCATTTTTGTCATAACATCAAAAACATAAAAGATTCAGATGAAAAACAAAAGACAGTAGGAATGAAACAAAATTAAAGTTTTTCATTGATTTGAAGGAGAAAGTACACAAAAAAAAAATGCAGAACAAGCAGATGCAATCAAGGAAAGAAAACTACAACGACCAAAGACTAAGACCCTAGCCTAGACAAAATCTGCGCCAGTATGTCATGAATCCTGTCAGTGCTTGCAGTTTGCCTTGCCATAAAGGAGCGAAACTCAGCATTGGTTGCTTCTTGCGTGTCCAAACGAGAAGCTAGCATGGCTTGATTCTGATGTAGAGCTTCCAAAGTGTTCATCAGAGCTGAGGATTCACCAGAAGAAGAAGCGCCAGAACTTATGCCAACAGGGATAGCAATCTCAACAGGACGATCTTCTGGAAGGTCTTCAGCTTCTGCACTTTCCATCTCAACATCTGAGTCTGACTCAGAAGCAGCCTCAGCATATTCTGGTTTAGGCAACTCAGAAGCTCCAACTTCCAACGCTTGAAGAATAGCTGCTAGGTTTGTTGGAGGAGTTGGACCAGCAACTTCTGCAGGATAAACCACTTCTGGAAAGACCATGTGAGGAGCGCTTTCAGAAGGGTTCATTCTGAACCAATTAAACAACCATTGAAAATCTCCAGTCAGCACTGGATTCCATGGTCTCCATACCACGATGTCTCTGCAGGGATTTCCTTCTTCCATCTCATCTGCAGGTATCCTCTCTTCAAGAACTCTTATGTTCCTGATGAGATGGTGATAGCTGCTTTCACCAGCTTCCAAAAGAAGACCACGAGCACCAGGTGCTTCAGTCATGATCCTTCTCTGGACATCCATAGCCCTAACCAGAAAATCCTGACGAAAAGCTTCCCAGAGGTTGCAGGTAGCAGGCTCATCCAGATGGTTAAGGTGTGCAGCACCCAGAATCTCCAACCAGCTATTTACATCTGAGTGTAAAAGCTCTAGATAGGTATGAGTGGTAGGTGTTGGAGGGTTGACTGTGAATCTGGAATCAGGATACACACAGCTGTAGGGGTTAGGTGTTCTGGTGGGAAAAGGGTGTGAGAGAGATGAGGAGATATCTGTGAGATGGGTTGAGGGGGAAGAGATATCAGACGGTGATGATGGTGGTTGCAGAGAGATGAATGAAGAGGAGGAGGTGGTGGAGGTCAGTGAAGAGGGAGGTGATTGAGGGATACCTTCAAGAGGTTTAAACACACGTCTAGAGTAGTTTCCAGACATCATAGCTTCAAAAGGATTCACCTTGAGAGGATCGTAGGTGATCCTTATCCTTTTTGGTTTGTTTTCAGATTCTTCGGTAGCCTTTCTCTTTTGTTTGCGATCAGTTGCTTGATTTGATGAGCTTAACAAAGGATTCATGGCGAAGTTGCAGATAGAGAAGAACCGCTAGGGTTTATGATATGAATGCAGAGAGAGAGCGAGAAAAAGAAACTGAATGCAAGAGAGAGAAATATAAGAGGGAAAAGAAGCGTTTGACGAATATAAAAGAAAAGAATTAAAAAGAAATGATGGATAGCATTTAATGTTACGTGACGTGAGAAGAGATAATTATGACAAAAGAAGTGATTAGCACAGTTACCTAGGTAGGCGTCCCCTCAACTGCACGCATGCTTTTCCAGAGATAGTGAATACGTGTTCATTTTCTGGAGAGACTGGTGACAGCTGTTTTGCTTTAAAAGAGCTTTTGAATCAACTTAGATAATGACACGTTAGAGATAACAGAATCAAAGATTCTAATTGATTAGTATCAGAACTTTTTATGGCTGCCTAGTCTTACCACATTTCAGAAGATACACATACAAAGATCTTCTCATCTTCTCATTCTGGGCACAAATCCATACTGATATTCTTCAGAATGAACTTAAACCTATCTTCAGCAAGGGGTTTTGTAAAGATATCAGCCCATTGATGGTCTGTATCCACAAAGTTTAAAGATATAACACCCTTCTGAACATAGTCCCTTATGAAATGATGTTTAATCTCAATATGTTTGGCTTTTGAATGTAAGATAGGATTCTTTGATAAACATATAGCAGAAGTATTATCACAGAAGATAGGAATGTTACTCTCATATATCTGATAATCTTCTAGCTGACTTCTCATCCAGATCATTTGTGTGCTACAACCAGCAGCAGCAACATATTCTGCTTCTATTGTTGAGAGGGCAATAGTAGCTTGCTTCTTGCTGTACCATGAGATCAGATGACTTCCAAGAAATTGACAACTTCCATAAGTGCTCTTCCTTTCAATTCTATCTCCAGCATAGTCAGCATCACAGAATCCTACTAAGTTGTATTCTTTGGATCTTCTGTAGACTAAACCAACATTAGTAGTACCTTTCAGATACCTCAGAATTCTCTTAACAACAGTTAAATGAGATTCTCTTGGACCTGATTGGAATCTAGCACACAAACAAACACTGAAGAGAATGTCAGGTCTAGAAGCAGTTAGGTATAGAAGAGAACCAATCATACCTCTGTACAACTTCTGATCTACCTTCTTACTTACCTCATCCTTACCTAGGACGCATGTTGGATGCATAGGAGTTTTGGCTTCTTTGCTTTCAGAAAGGTTAAAATTCTTCAGAAGTTCTTTCACATACTTCGTTTGATGAACATAGGTTCTATCAGAAGTTTGGTTGATTTGAATCCCAAGGAAATACTTGAGTTCTCCCATCATGCTCATTTCAAATTCAGCCTGCATAGAGTCAAAAAACTCCTTTCCAAGTGTAGCATTAGATGTTCCAAAGATGATATCATCAACATATATTTGACAAATTAAAATATCCTTTTTAAAGGTTTTACAAAAGAGAGTAGTGTCCACTTTTCCTCTAGTGAAACCATTTTCCAGAAGGAAAGAACTTAAACGTTCATACCAAGCTCTAGGAGCTTGTTTCAATCCGTACAATGATTTCTTTAATTTAAAAACATGATTTGGAGACATGGAGTCTTCAAAACCAGGAGGTTGGTGGACATAGACTTCTTCATCTATATAACCATTTAAGAAGGCACTCTTAACATCCATCTGATAAAGAGTGATGTTATGTTGAGTGTCAAAAGAAATTAACAGACGAATAGATTCTAACCTGGCCACTGGTGCAAAGGTTTCTGTATAGTCAATCCCTTCTTGCTGACTATAGCCCTGAGCAACCAGTTTGGCTTTGTTTCTTACCACTTCTCCCTTCTCGCTTAGCTTGTCTCTGAATACCCACTTAGTGCCGATGATGTTAAATCCTTTTGGTATAGGAACCAAGTCCCATACATCATTCCTTGTAAACTGATTGAGTTCTTCTTACATGGCAATTATCCAGTCTGGATCTTCTAGAGCTTGATCAACAGAAGTTGGCTCGATCAAAGAAACAAGACCTAATTGACAGTCTGCATTGTTCTTAAGGAATGCCCTTGTTCTGATGGGATCATCTTTCTTCCCAAGGATCACATCTTCTGAATGAGCTGATGCAAGTCTGGATGATATTCTGACTATTGGCTCTTCAGAAATCCTGAGATTCTCTAAAGATGCAGCAACTTGATCTTCTGATCCATTGCTTCTGAGACTACCAGCTTCTGCAGCTTTGCTTCTTGGTTCTACAGCTTCTGATATATCAATATCTATATCTGCAAAATTCTCAAACTGCTTTGGTTTTCAAGACCAAGCTTATCATCAAAACTGATATTGATTGATTCTTCTACAATCAATGTTTCAGTATTGTATACTCTGTAGCCTTTAGAGCGTTCAGAATATCCAAGAAGGAAACACTTTTGTGCTTTAGAATCAAACTTACCAAGATGATCTTTAGTATTCAGAATAAAACATACACATCCAAAAGGATGGAAATATGAAATGTTGGGCTTTCTGTTCTTCCACAATTCATAAGGAGTCTTATTTAGAATAGGTCTGATAGAGATTCTATTCTGAATGTAACATGCAGTGTTTATTGCTTCTGCCCAGAAATGCTTAGCCATATTGGTTTCATTGATCATGGTTCTGGCCATTTCTTGTAGAGTCATATTCTTTCGCTCTACAACTCCATTTTGCTGTGGAGTTCTAGGGCAAGAGAAATCATGGGCAATACCATTTTCTTTGAAGAACTCCTCAAAGAATCTGTTCTCAAATTCGCCACCATGATCACTTCTGACCTTAATGATCTTGCACTCCTTCTCAGATTGAATCTAAGTGCAGAAATCAAAGAACACTGAATGAGACTCATCCTTGTGTTTTAAGAACTTTACCCATGTCCAGCGGCTATAATCATCAACAATGACTAATCCATATTTCTTCCCTCTGACAGATGCTGTTTTGACTGGGCCAAACAGATCAATGTGCAAGAGTTCTAACGGCCTTGAGGTAGACACAACATTCTTAGACTTGAATGCAGGTTTGGAGAACTTGCCCTTCTGACATGCTTCACAAAGAGCATCTAATTTGTATTTCAGATTAGGGAGTCCTCTGACAAGATTTAGTTTGTTAATCTGAGAAATCTTTCTCAAACTAGCATGTCCTAATCTTCTGTGCCAGACCCATTGCTCCTCAGAAACAAACATAAGATAAGTCACCTTCTGCTTCTCAAGATCAGAAAGATCAATCTTATAAATGTTGTTCTTTCTCTTGCCTGTAAATAGGATTGAGCCATCCTTCTGACTTGCAGCCTTGCAAGACTTTTGATTGAAGATTATATCATAACCATTGTCACTTAATTGACTTATGGACAATAAGTTATGCGTTAATCCTTCTACAAGAAGTACATTAGTTATGGAAGGAGAGTTACCAAGACTTATGGTTCTAGAGCCAATGATTTTGCCCTTCTGATCTCCTCCAAACTTGACTTCTCCACCTGGTTTAAGCACCAGGTCTTGGAATGTAGACCATCTTCCCGTCATGTGTCGCGAGCACCCAGAGTCCAGGTACCATGACATTTTGCTTTTTGTCCTCTTTGCAGCCAAGGATATCTGTAGCAGAAATTATCTTCTCCTTAGGTACCCACAATTTCTTGGGTCCTTTCTTGTTAGTTCTCCTCAAGTTCTGATTGAACTTGGGTTTAGCATAATATTTAACAGGAGGAACAACATGATATTCTTTAGGTTTGTTAGCATGATATTTCTTAGGATGTGTCACATGCTTCTTGGTGTGAACAGTGTTAAAGCTCTGTGCATGTGAGGTGAGCCTAATATCATGTGCATGGCCATATTTGAACTGATCATACAATGGCTTGTATGTGATCTTCAAATCATCAATAGGTTCAAATTTATGTGAGGTATTACCCTCATAGCCAAAGCCAAACCTTCTGTTTCCAGAAACACCATATATCATAGAAGCAAGATGACTTCTGCCAATACTTCTAGATAAGAACTTTCTGAAGCTCGAGTCATATTCTTTCAGAATATGATTGAGACTTGGAATGGATTTTTCTGTTTCAGAAGGAGATCCACTATCTTTGGATAGATTTACAACTTTTTCCTTCAGTTCAGAATTTTCCACTTCCAGCTTCTTAGTTTCAAATTCAAACTGCTTCTTCAGCTTTTTGTATTTGATACTAAGATGAGCCTTGAGTTCCAGAAGTTCTGTTAAACTGGAAACTAACTCTTCTCTAGATAGTTCATAAAATACCTCTTCAGAATCTGATTCTGATGTAGATTCTGATCCATCATCTTTTGTAGCCATCAGCGCGAAGTTGGCTTGCTCTCCTTCAGAGTCTGATTCTGATTCTGATTCAGAATCATCCCATGTTGCCATAAGACCTTTCTTCTTATGAAACTTCTTCTTGGGATTCTCCTTCTGAAGTTTTGGACATTCATTCTTGAAGTGTCCAGGCTCATTGCACTCATAGCAGACAGCCTACTTCTTGTCAAATCTTCTGTTACCAGAAGATTCTCCTCGTTCAAATCTCTTTGAACTTCTGAAGCCTCTGAACTTCCTTTGCTTGCTCTTCCAGAGTTGGTTTACCCTTCTGGAGATCATGGACAGTTCATCTTCTTCTTCTGATTCTGATTTTTCAGAATCTTCTTCTTTAGCCTGAAAAGCGTTAGTGCATTTTTTAACATTAGATTTTAATGCAATAGACTTACCTTTCTTCTGAAGCTCGTTTGCATCCAGCTCTATTTCATGGCTTCTCAAGGCACTGATAAGCTCTTCCAAAGAAACTTCATTTAGTTTCTTTGCAATCTTGAATGCTGTTACCATTGGACCCCATCTTCTGGGTAAGCTTCTGATAATCTTCTTTACATGATCAGCCTTGGTGTAGCCTTTATCCAGAACTCTTAATCCAGCAGTAAGCGTTTGAAATCTTGAGAACATCTTCTCACTGTTTTCATCATCCTCCATCTTGAAGGCTTCATATCTTTGGATTAGAGCAAGAGCTTTAGTCTCCTTGACTTGAGCATTTCCCTCATGGGTCATTTTCAATGACTCATATATATCATAAGTCGTTTCCCTGTTAGACATCTTCTCGTACTCAGCATGAGAGATAGCATTCAGCAAAACAGTCCTACATTTATGATGATTCTTGGAAAGCTTTTTCTGATCATCATCCATTTCTTGCCTTGTAAGCTTTACGCCACTAGATTTCACTGGATGTTTGTAACCATCCATCAGAAGATCCCATAGTTCACCATCTAGACCAAGAAAGTAACTTTCCAGTTTATCTTTCCAGTATTCAAAGTTTTCACCATCAAATACTGGTGGTCTAGTATAACCATTGTTACCATTATATTGCTCAGCAGAGCCAGATGTAGATGCAGGTGGGTTCGTTGGAATTTCACCAGCCATCTTTTACTGAAGCGTTTTTCTCTTCCTGAATCTTTTCTAAACACGGTTAAGTGCTTGCACCTTAGAACCGGCGCTCTGATGCCAATTGAAGGATAGAAAAACACTTAGAAAGGGGGGGTTTGAATAAGTGTAGTCTAAAAACTAGAACGATAAAAACAAATTGCACAGTTATTTTTATCCTGGTTCGTTGTTAACTAAACTACTCCAGTCCACCCCCTTGGAGTGATTTACCTCACCTGAGGATTTAATCCACTAATCTCAACAAATTACAATGGTTTTCCACTTAGCCCACGACTAAGTCTTCTAGAGTATCCTGATCACAACCTGATCACTCTAGGAACAACTGCTTAGACACAAGCTAAGACTTTCTAGAGTATCCTGACCACCACGTGATCACTCTAGTTACAACTGCTTAGACACAAGCTAAGACTTCCTAGAGTATCCTGATCACACTTGATCACTCTAGTTACTTACAAATTAATGTAATCAATTCTAAGAGTATTACAATGCTTCTGAAAAGCTATAATCACAACAGTGATATTTCTCTTAAAGTTTAAGCTTAATCTCACTAATATATTACAACAGCAATGTAGTGAGCTTTGATGAAGATGAAGTTTGTGAGCTTTGATTTGAACAGCGTTTCAGCAAGTTTGTATTCACAAAATTCGTCAGAATCGGTAACCTTGCTTCTCATCAGAACTTCATATTTATAGGCACTTGAGAAGATGACCGTTGGGAGCATTTAATGCTTTGCGTATTCCGTACAGCATTGCATTTAATGTTTCACTCTTTTGTCAACTACCTCGAGCCTTGTTTACGCTGTGTCTACTGACGTTGCCTTTAATAGCTTCTAACGTTCCTTTTGTCAGTCAGCGTAGCCTGCCATCTTGTACTTGCTTCTGATCTGATGTTTGTGTATACAACGTTTGAATATCTTCAGAGTCAAACAGCTTGGTGCAGAGCATCTTCTTGTCTTCTGACCTTGAAGTGCTTCTGAGCGTGATACCATGAGAACTTCAGTGCTTCTGCTTCTGAACTCAAGTTCTTCTGATGCTTCCATAGACCCATGTTCTGATTCTTCTTTGACCATCTTCTGATGTCTTGCCAGACCATGTTCTGATGTTGCATGTTGAACCTTCTGAGTCAAAGCTTCTGAGCGCTGATTTGTGCATACTCTTTATATATTTCCTGAAAGGGAAATTGCAGTGTATTAGAGTACCACATTATCTCATCCAAAATTCATATCCTTGTTATCATCAAAACTAAGAATATTGATCAGAACAAATCTTGTTCTAACACAAGGGAACATGGAAATCTTTTCAAGGTTGGATTAGTTTTTGGTTCGAATCTGATTCACTTGCGGTTGTTCAGGCTTTCAAACCTCCCTATAAATTTCCTTGGCAGATTCGTAATAGATAGGTAATTTTTGTCAATCTAACTACTAGAATATTTTTTGTGATTTCTCATATTTTCAGAGATACTTGTGTAAACTCTCTGGCTAACTTAGGTTTCATTATTGAAGATTTTATCTATTTTGATTCTTTACCCTTGTGTGTAAGAGTTGACTTTGTAAATAATATGCTAGGATTGTATTTTTTAGGTTTTCGACTCATTAAGAGGATTTTAGCATAATCCCCCCTCTTTTAATTTTGTAGTGTTTGTTTTTCATTTTTACATATACTTCATCTTATTAAAAAAAATACATTTTATATCATTTGAATAACACTCTTTCAATGTCATTTGAATAATATCTCATCAAATGAATTATATTAAATATTTAATTATTAAATATTCTTACTCTTATAAGGTTTAGACTAACTTTTAGAGACTTAGGTTTGTTTCGAATTTTACATTTCATCATATAAAACCAGCATAGAAGCGTTGGCAATGTAAGAAAAGATGAAAAAAAATTAAATGATTTCAAAAGCTAATATATATATATATATATATATATATATATATATATATATATATATATATATATATATATATATCTTATATATATATATATATATATATATATATATATATATATACACACACTAGTTAAGAACCCGTGCCTTCGCACGGGTCGCTTAAAATCGATATAAGTATTAAATAAATATTATATAGTTATGGTTAAAAAATGTATATTAATTTATACGAATTAACAGAAAAAAATTCAATGCTGATTGTCATACAAATATTAATTTAATTTATCAAGTTGTAGTAATGGAAAAACACGTTTGGCCCGTCGATCATTGCTATAATATTTAAAATTGTTTATAATTTTAACTTTATAATTTCTATTAACAAATATTATAAAATAAAATATATTATACACCAAAAAAATATATTGATTTAATAACTTGATTAAATTTAATGAATTGAATAATATTATATTTGTTAAATTTGTGTAGTAATTTAGAAGTTATATGCTATAGTAATTCAGAAGTTATTAAACATATAATCTCTAATATTTGTTTCATTTAAGTAAATATTAAGGTTCGGCCCGTCGCGCAAGCCTATAATTTTAAAATTCTTATGTATTATAGATTTATGGATTCTATTGATACTATATGATTTTATCATCTAATAGAAATAAGTTTAAACACGGTTAATTTTATAACGAATATCTGACAAAGAAAAAAAACTCAAAAATTGGGAAAGAAATTATAAAAGCACGATGAAAAAGAAAAAAAACTCAAAAATATGGTTTGATTCGAAAGTATCAAACACCATTTACCTTTGATTCAAAATTTATTTTCAAGAATTTCAAATCAAACGAAACTGGACGATAATGGAACAAAATCTATTGATGAAAAATAAAAGAAGAATAGAAAATGAAGAAGAAAATGTTTATATATCATCTACGAAATTTGAATCAACTTTGCAATTTAAATCGATTTAAATAATAACAAAAATTGAAGAAGATGATAACCCATTTACCACAACATAGTTTTCAAAGAAATGGAAACACAGTAATTAAACATGAGAAGTGAAGAAGATAAATTCAATAAATGAACTGCGAACTTCTTTTTGCAAAAAACGTGAAGAATTCTAGAAGTGGGATGGAAGAGGCAACAATTGATTATTTAGATACGTAAAATAAAAGATTTAGGGAATAAATAATAAATAAAAGAGCAAAAGAAGGAATCAAAAGGGAAGTGAAAAAGATTTATGAGTGTTTCCAATGCAATCTATACATTGAAATTAAGTTTGTCTCACAAGGCTCAATGTGTGTATAAGCCTTGGAAAATGTCACACGATGCATTTTTATGAGAAATAATGAGCCTTGGTATGTGAATGGTTTAAAATTTATTATTTGACAGAAAATCATCTCTTTACTGTTTCGACCATAACTGGAGTTCCGTAACTCAGAATTAGGCGCCGTCAAAGGCATTGGAAAGCAAAAGGAAAGAGCTATGAGATGCTTAAGCTTCCACAACCTTAGAATAATCTTAAATACTAGTCAAATCCATGTGAATATCCTTTTACCTTGATTACTAAAGACAATTCTCGGATAATTGATTCGTTAACCGTTCTAAAGGCCTTAGTGCCCAAATGTTCCTTTAAGTGGGTTGTAGGCATCATAGAATGAGCGGCGATGGAAATCAAAGATAGAAATGTTCACCAAAATTTTGAGGTCTTATAGATTGTGAAGCTAACCATGTGAACCAAGAGGCGAGGAGGTCCTACAACTTGGTGTAACTTGTGTACGTCAATCAATAAAGTATTGATATGGTAATGAGGAGCTTAAGATACCTAGACCAAGAGATATGAACGGATTCTAGCCTAATATTCCTTTTCCTATCAAGCGACTTCTTTCAAAATCTTACAATCTGATGGTGTAGTAAGTATTAGACGAGTGGTTAGAGAACAAACATAAGGATAGTAACTGCGAGTAGGCATGTTACATATATGTTGGCTATTTCTTGTGAAGTAATTCCAAGGATGCCCCTGTGCCACATATATTGCAGGCATTCCTCGAGTGTGTGATCTCAGGAATGGGCCGTGCTCCGTAGTTCAGGACTTATTCTTCGGGGATGAACTCCCGGAGATGCAGGCCACACCTTCTCCTTTTGTCATCTCCTTGAGGGTGAATTTCTATGTGAGATTCAGGCCCTAGGATATTGGAGGACTTGAATCGTGTGATGCGATTCAATATCGATTCCATGGTTCTATATAGTCATATGAGTTACTTACCATGTAGATTGAAAAGGTATGTTTTGGGGTCTTGTTTCGAGAGCAGATAGGCAGGAAAACCCGGAAGACCAGACCATGAGGGTAGCTCCCAACAGAAGGTTGGCAGGTAAATCCGGAAGACCTATTCTGGAGGAAACATGTACCTAATATGTGAACATGTAGTATGTTCTCAATGAATCCAATTGGGTGGTCAGTGGACACTTAATTGTGGTGCTACGAGTTGATAGGCTTTCCTGTACTAGATAGTGAGGAAACCTTAGGATCTGAGATGAATCTGTAGATTATGTATGTACCTTGTAGAGCCGAGAGTACCCATAAGATAGGGGAACTCACCGAGATTTAGTAATCTCACCCCATTCATTTTATTATTTTTTCAGGTACTATGCAAGATCGAGTTTTGCTAGATGCTTGGATCAAGAGCTTTTGATCAGATGCCGCGAAGATCGTACCTGATCCTTTCTTCCGCTGTGTATCTTTATCATTGTGTGGACATATCCATTGTATCCATCTTCGAGATGATTTTGAAATGTATACATCTTATGTTATTATTCCTAACTTTTGTATGTACTCAGTATCAGTTATTAGTATTCTGCTGATATGATTCTAGACACATATTGGTAGGGTATTATAGTTGATATTAGAGCTGGTCGACCCTCGACCTAGCCGTGAGGCATCATTATCAAACTTCTTTCTTCCTCACAAGTGTTCATTGCTGGCTCAATTCTACTGTCATGTTATTCAGTTGTTGAACTTGATCAACTCACCAACTGGGTACGTGATAGGCAGGATCGCGGCAAAGCCGCCACGAGGACGCGTTATCCCCAAAGTGACTCGTGTGGAAACAGAATTCCAGTAGTAATTATAGAGAAATGTTGGACTTGGATAGTGTCACGTATGCAAGGTAGATGCGATAACACTCTACACGGGAGAAGCTAAGGAAGTTGGAAATTTCCAAAACACCTTTTGGGACAAAGTGATCCTTTCAGAGAGAGTGTATGTTAGAGGAGTTTATTGAAGTGGTAGAAGTCTGTTAAGTTGGGAGTATGTTGGGATTGTCAGACGTAAGAGGAGAAATTTTCACATAATAGTTGACAACCCAGCTGTCATGATATGGTCTAAGACGAATGGAAGTTCCAAGACTTCGATTGGATGTAGTGAACCTACTCTAGAATCTCGGTAGTAGTAAAGTAGATCCATGAAGCACCTAAGTAGGAATGGAGTAAGGGAATTTTGTGATGGAGCTGAGCTTGAAGCCGTTAGGAATTCGTTACTCGAACATGGTGCCAGTAGCAGACATGGACAGAGAAACGGTTGGATGGAAGACCTTGGGAGTTGAACAGAGATATTGGATCTTTCTAATTACTCTGGCCTAGGAAGTACGTGAAGGGACAAAATTATTACCTCCGACTCGTTCTGGTGTACCTTAAGATACGAGTAGTTATCTAGTGAAGGATGGATAGGACGAGTGGAAGTGATTATCTCCATTTGGGGAAAAACTGGAGTACTTGATTGAATGAAGGAAACTACTGCATCTCCTTGTTTATTCTGAAATGTGTGAGTCCTAGAACTATGCTAGGCGGAAACTAAATGGAGGGATATGCAGAGTGCAGTAATCCATGTTCCCTACTAATTATGGATCATCCAATACCGAGTGAAGTCGTAGAGCTACGCTATGTGTTGGGTACTTAGGTGAACTACACTAGTGGTTGTCTAAAGCATTGGTGAGTTGACCGCAGTAGGTGGATGTTATTTGTAACCATGATATTCTTATATGGTGGGAGTTATCATTGGGAATCTCTCGTGCGTGCCCTATGTGAGTGAGTACACACCTGGCACAGGAATTTGAACTGGATTCGTAGCGAGTCAAATCTAGTTTGTTGCGTTCAGGGGAGGTAAACCTTACACGTGTGATTAGAAGGATCTGAGTAGCGATGACCTCAGTTGAGACATGTTCAATCATCGTCGGTCGTGGCTATAGGATACGGGTGGGGATCATTATATGCTACTGGGTAGGTTACTTGAATGCATGGCCTTGGAGTGGGACCACCATGCTAGTACTACCAGATAGGTATAACGCTGCAGTATCGCTATCATGCATGAGGCGCACGAGTCGTCCTTTCCCGACAGATGTGGGACAATGTTAATTTGGAACTCAAGGTTCGATAAAATTGGTATTCGTGAGACGTGGATCCGAGTTCTCATAAGGTAGGCAGTACATGATCCATATGTTTCCCTCGATGATTGAGGATTATGCGAGCGGGCAATGATAAAGTGGATTAGATTTTAATTCTACGCTTATGAGGAGACCTTGGGTGGTCGGAATCGCTTCAGAATGTTGGATTCTACATGGTAGATGCTTCTTGTTCTGTTGGAGTTAGTGAACCTTTTATGCGTCATGTTCGAGATGGGATATGTGTGTGATCGTTATATTCCGACCAGTGCATTATGTGACTATTCTTTAACATTGGTAATTAATGTTAGAATGGACGAAGTATGCCTTGGGTTATCTTGATGTGAGAAGTATTGAGGGCAGTATATGTAGATCCTCAAACGTTAAATAATGTCAGTCTCGATAAGTAGAGACACATTGGTTTTGGGAGTGTTGTCACACCATTGGTATGAAGTCGTATGGTTGAGAAGAAACTATGCAAAAGTTGGGAAGAATTATCATAGTTGTACGATGTGGAAGTTGATAAGGAAAGACAAACTCCTATTCATTAAGTATTCGAATTTAGATGTTCAGTAACCATAGCGTGCGACCAAGTTGTGTTTAAATGGACCTAACACAAAATGATGAGGCAGTTAGTGATTTAGTCTTTGGGAAATGAGTTTTGGGCAATGATGCAGCCTGTAAATCGATTTGCATGAGGTGCAAATCGATTACGGTCTGACTGTCAGTAGAAAATCAGCAAGTTGTTGCTTATGATGACTTTATTGGCTTGACCCTAGCTTGAGCAACACTATCAGATTGGCATATGGTTATTATTTCAGCTTGAGGTATACGTTGGGTGTATTAGTGATTATCCGGAATATAGAACGGTGCCACTTTAACAGAGTTGAGGATGTGACCGGAATTTGGAATAACAGGGATTCTATGAGGACTATTTGAGAAATAGCTAACATACAATATCATTATGATTGGACTCATGATATGAGAAATACTACCTCATAAGATACACCATAAATGAGAGATTACTCGGAGGAGTTAGCTTAGTGGTAGAATTGATAAGATGTTAGGGGTTTCCATAGAGATATGTTGTAGTTTCAAGTTAGAGCAACGAATCATTGGAATTCTCATTGAGTATAAGAAACTAGTGACCAAGTGAGTAGCAACTTCATGATCAACGGGAAGATATGAGACTTGACATAGTATTATTGCAACTATGTCTGGTACACTTATGAGCGTATGTGGAGAATTTGAGCGATGTTGCAAGTCAACCATTAGAGCTCACTCTTCATTGGCAAGATCTTGTGTGAAGTAGTTATCTATCAAGATGGATAGTTGCAGAAATTGTACACTCTTTTGGATTTTTGGCGTCAGTTGTTCCGACCAAGATCATAGGGAGGATCAAAGTGGGGAAAATGGTTGTTGTACAGTGAAGGTGAACTTGGAATCAAATCCTCCCGAGCATTTGGGAATTGGAAGTCAAGACCCAAGGACTTAGCAGACTTGTGTGACACCATATGGATTCGTGTAGCATTGAATCTGGAATATCGTTGCTAGATATGAATATTGCAGTAGGGATTCCTTAGATTGGAGGCAAATCAAAGAAAAGACGTGGGAAACCAACGACGTACATGAGTAAGAGGTTACGGGCTAAACACAGATTGAAGTTGATGAGTGACCTATCCGAGTGAATGGTATTGGTTTATAGAGCTATTAATACTCAAGTGCGAAGAAGTAAAGGTCGGAGATCTTGGAAGGATTATTCCCAAGTGTATCATGACATAATATCTTAAGAGACGTGTGATGTAAGGAACGTT
This sequence comes from Vicia villosa, assembly GCF_029867415.1. Classification (NCBI taxonomy): domain Eukaryota; kingdom Viridiplantae; phylum Streptophyta; class Magnoliopsida; order Fabales; family Fabaceae; genus Vicia; species Vicia villosa. Next base: position 275,567 of record NW_026705841.1, on the reverse strand, counting down.
TTGTTCTGTCGTTGGGAGATGATGTGAAGAGCTTGTTGCCAGGGTGATTGGAAGGAATTTGAGGGCGAATTCTAATTAAGGGGAGGAGAATGTAATATCCCTATTCACAAATTTTGGACTCTTATGTTAGAATTTCTATGAAAGTATAATTGGTACAATTAGTAGTTAATTGGTGAATTTAGTGGAGTTAGTAAGACAAGGACATGTTTAGTAATTTTGATGAGTAGGACAAGGGGCAAATTGGATATTTTGCACTTGAACTATATAAACCCAATGTGTGGTCTTTCTAACTCATTTTTCCTCAATCTTTCCATACTTAGAAAGAAAATCAGAATTTGGAAGTAAAAGAGATAAGAGATAGAGATAGGGAGGTCTTGAAGAAGAAGAGGAAGCAAGACTAACTTCAAACTCATCATCAACATGCATGTGCAAGATATTTGTAGATAACAAAGTTTGGTTTCAAAAATCATGCTTGGTGAGAGGATCATCATCATCTCCATTATTCGATCATGCAAAGTCAGAATTTCTAATGATTTCAAGGTGAGTTCCATAGTTAGAACTTGGGGTAGGAATTGGGGTTTTGTGAATTGTTTGGGAACAAGGATTAGAATGAGAAAATTGTTGATGCATGTTGGTATTGATAGGTGTGTTGATACATGTATATGTTGCTATAGAATGTTGTTACATGTTAGGGTTCGAATTGGGATGGATTAGAATGTGTTATTAGAACTGATCTTATGCAGTAAATATGTCATTTTTGAAGGATAGAAAAACACTTAGAAAGGGGGGGTTTGAATAAGTGTAGCTTTAAAAACTTGACAGATAAAAATAAATTGCACAGTTATTTTTATCCTGGTTCGTTGTTAACTAAACTACTCCAGTCCACCCCCGCAGAGATGATTTACCTCAACTGAGGATTTAATCCACTAATCGCACGGATTACAATGGTTTTCCACTTAGTCAGCAACTAAGTCTTCCAGAGTCTTCTGATCACACACTGATCACTCCAGGAACAACTGCTTAGATACCCTCTAAGACTTTTCTAGAGTATACTGATCCACACGATCACTCTAGTTACAACCTGCTTAGATAACCTCTAAGACTTCCTAGAGTATTCTGATCCACACGATCACTCTAGTTCCTTACAACTTAATGTAATCAATTCTAAGAGTATTACAATTGCTTCTTAAAAGCTATAATCACAAACTGTGATATTTCTCTTAACGTTTAAGCTTAATCTCACTAATATATTACAACAGCAATGTAGTGAGCTTTGATGAAGATGAAGATTCTGAGCTTTGAGTTTGAACAGAGTTTCAGCAAGTTAATAGGCGTTGTTTTGTTCAGGATCGTTAACCTTGCTTCACATCAGAACTTCATATTTATAGGCGTTGGAGAAGATGACCGTTGAGTGCATTTAATGCTTTGCGTGTTCCGTACAGCATCGCATTTAATGTTATACGCTTTTGTCAACTACCTCGAGCCTTGTTCACGCTGTGTCTACTGACGTAGCCTTTAGTAGCTTTTAACGTTCCTTTTGTCAGTCAGCGTAGCTTGCCACTTGTACTTTCTTCTGATCTGATGTTTGTGAATACAACGTTTGAATATCATCAGAGTCAAACAGCTTGGTGCACAGCATCTTCTGATCTTCTGACCTTGAAGTGCTTCTGAGCGTGATACCATCAGAACTTCAGTGCTTCTGTTCTCTTGTTCTTCTGATGCTTCCATAGACCCATGTTCTGATTCTGCTTCGACCATCTTCTGATGTCTTGCCAGACCATGTTCTGATGTTGCATGCTGAACCCTTTGAGACAAAGCTTCTGAGCGCTGAATTATGCATACTCTTTATATATTTCCTGAAAAGGAAATTGCATTGGATTAGAGTACCATATTATCTTAAGCAAAATTCATATTATTGTTATCATCAAAACTAAGATAATTGATCAGAACAAATCTTGTTCTAACAATCTCCCCCTTTTTGATGATGACAAAAACATATATAAATGATATGAATTTGCGATCAGAAAGAACAGACGGCAAAAGACAAATTACACAGCTATAGCATAAGCATATGAATATGTCTCCCCCTGAGATTAACAATCTCCCCCTGAGATAAATAATCTCCCCCTGAAATAAATACTCGAAGAACTTTAATAAAAGACTTCCCTGATTATTTCGGTAGAGACGATCATATAAGCTTCTGTCTTCAGAGAATTCATAGCTTCTGACTTCTGCTTCCATAGGACAGCTTCAGAACTATAATTTCCTTAGATCCCTAGAACACTCACAGCTTCTGATTCCTGCTTCCATCTAGGACAGCTTCAGAACTTGAATTTCTTTGATCTTCTGAACATTCACAGCTTCTGATTTCTGCTTCCATCTAGGACAGCTTCAGAACTTGAATTTCTTTGATCTTCTGAATATTCACAGCTTCTGATTTCTGCTTCCATTTAGGACAGCTTCAGAACTTGAGTTTTCTGGATCTTTAGAACATTCACAGCTTTGAATTTCTGCTTCCCTATGATAGCTTCAGAGCTTTGAATTTCTACCAACATCACTTCATGCTAGATTTGTATCAGAACATTGTTGAATGTACCAGAGCATCATCAGAGCATCTCTACATCCTGAAATGTTACAGAACAAAAACTAAACGACAAAAGTCAGCATGAACGAGTCAGAACATAAAATGTATATTCGAACACATTATATGTATCAGAGCCATATAGGCTGAAATAATGTATCAGAGCAAATAGAATTTTGTCATAACAAATAGACAAATATGGAAATATGGATCAAATTCTATTATCAGTGCTTCTGATTCATTCTTCTTTCTTGCTTCTGATCTCTGAAGCTTGACAGCACTCGGCTTGCTTCAGTTTCCATGGTTTTGCTTCTTGTGTTTGCTTTGAAGATTCTCTTCACTTCTTTATACCTGCAAAACACTTAAACCATATAGAACTTGCAGTTCTTGTTAGAAAATGTGTGGGAGCTTTACCCAGCAACTGATAGATTAATCAAATCATTTATCATTTATCTTCTCCCCCTTTTTGTCACATCATCAAAAAGCAAAAAAGATTTAGAGACAAACAAAACGAAACACACGGAGGAAGAAGATGATTTCATTGAAAAACGGCAGGTACAGAAGTACATGAAGATAAGAAAGATCAGATGCACAAAGACAGATGCAACGAAAAGAAAGAAACAACACAGACTCAATCTAAGATGGCCCTAGTCTTGACAAGATCTTGGTCAGCATCTCTTGAACCTTATTGTTGTGTCCTTCTTGCCTCACCATGAAAGCGCTATACTCAGCATTGAGTGAGCTTTGCTCATCCTGTCTCTTCTGAATTTCTTCCAGAGTCCTTGCAAGACGAGAAGATTCATCAGAAGAAGCTTCACAGCTTCTATCCACAGGGATGACATGTTGATCTGCAGCTTCCATAGATAGATCATTTGCAGGGATTTCCTCAACAGGAACAGTTTTAGCAACATGATCTTCAGCATCTGCTTCTTGCATAGAAGCATCTCCATATTCTGCAGCAGGAATTTCCGAGTCTCCATTCTCAAGTGCCTGAAGAATGGCAGCTAGATTCCTGGGAGCAGACGGACCTTCAACTACTGGTGGGTCAACAACTTCTGGAATGACCAAGCTTGGGTCTTTCTCAGACGGGTTTTCCCTCAGATAGTCAAAAAGAGTCTTGAAATCTCCGAGCAGAACAGGATAATCAGGAATAAAGATAACAATATCCCTGCATGGATTTGCTTCCATTTCAGCAGCCAATCTTAATTGTTCCATCTCATCCAAGAAGGGTTTCTCTTCCAACAGATGTCTTCCTTTGAGACTAGCAAACCAGAAGTCTTCATAATTCCTCAGAATTCCACGAGGCCGTGGGGCAGCAGCTACACAGGCTTCCTGAAGTTCTAAAAACAGAGCATCTGATTCTCTGCGAAAGATCCTCCAGAAGTTCCGCATAGCAACATCATGCAATCCAGAACTTTCAGCAATTCTGAGAGTATCAAAGGTACTTCTGAGATTCCTCTTTATGTTTTCAAAAACTACACCAATAGGATATACAGGGCGGAATTTTATTTGGGTTTTTGAAAAGGCAGGGTTGGAAGTGAAGTATGGATGAGGTTCTCTATCCAACCTATAAGAAGATTCTGCTTCAGTATCAGAATCTAACACTACCACTTCAGCTTCAGGACGAGGCTTGGGAGTGTAGTTGCAATCACGGAGCAGCTGCTCAAGTGATGCAGAGGTTGGAAGAGGAGAATCACAAAGATTGTTTTGAGAGGTGGAGGGAGTATGTTCAAGAGTGGCATTGAGAGAAGGTTGAGATGGAAAGAGAGTTTGAAGGGGTGGTATATCCAGAACAGGATTTATGGTAGGTGGAGAGGAAGGAATGGTTATAGGAGAAGATGGAGGTGTAAGAACATGGACAAAGACAGGTGATTCTGATGTGGCTTTTTCTGGTTCAGGTGTAGGGACAACCTCTATTGGTGCAGCTTCTGAACAAACAGCAGGAACGGAATCAGGTTCAGAAATGCATATACCTTTGGAACCTCTCAGAAAAGCTTTGGCCACATCCTCAGTCTTCTTCTGCTTCTTACTCTTCGGCTCTTCAATAATCTTTGTTTTGCCGCTAGCGATTTCTTTCCTTCTGACATATGCCAGAACTTCTGGTTGATTCTCAGCCTCTTGAGTGATATTTTCTTCATCAGATTCTTGAAGAATCATCTTTCTTTTTCTGATTTTCTTCTTCTCAACAACTTCAACAATCTCAGCATTGTTATTTGACTTCTTCTTCTTTTTCTCAGCTTCCTTCTTTTTCTTCTCAAAATCAGCAGAGACAGCCTTAGCAACCTTTGCAATGACTTCTTCTGGGACCACTTCTTTATTGGTGGTAGCAGCAGGATGATCAAACTTTCTTTTGGTCCTTTCTTCCTTCTTACGATTCACTTTAATAGGAGCACCTTTGTCTTGATCTTTAAGACTCTTATCCTCTTTTTGTGACTTCAGATACTTAGTTCTGACTTCAGGTACCTCACTATTGAAGAAGGTTTCAAAGTCAGCTAGTACTGGTTTTCTTCTGATTCTTGTTCCAGCTAGAGGTTGAGGAACTTTGAGGATAGTGTCAATTATTTTCATCTTCTTTAAAGAAAAAGCATTCAGACAAGCTCCAGAGGTGACAGCAAGGTCTTTGATAATACCTTCAGACTCCAGACTCTCAACAATCTTGGAATGCACCAGAAGGTTTGTAATAATCCTACCAAATGGAATGATTGTTCCACCATTTTCTTTTCTGAAAGCGTTTCTGGAATCCTTTACTGCTTTCCACATATGGTTGAAGATAATGTAAATCGCATCAACCTTCTTCTGAGTGGCAATGCAATAAAGAATATACCTTTGATCATTACTGATGAAATCCGAGGCATGTGTTGCTTTCCTATGGTAGAAACACCCAAGAAGGATCTTTGTCCAGATTCTGTAGACATCTTTCAAATCCTTGACGTGTTTTGTTTTCTTGACATTTAGATAGAGAGTGGATAGAACATCTCCCAAATCTGCCCTTTGATCAAACTCATAAACCCCTTCAGGGTTTTTCAGATCAAACATCATTCTTAGGATGTTTTCAGTAATAACAACAAACTTTCCATGGACGAAAGAAAGTATAGATTTTGGAGCAACCACAGCATGTGCCCAGAACTCCTTGACAAGATCCGGATAAACTGGACCAACGAACTCAGCAAACAACGAGGTCCATCCTTGAAAGATGATGTCTTCTTTAAGGTGAAATTGGTTTTCTTCAATGTTGTCAAAGTCAACCATGAGTTCACACAGAACTTCCAATTCATCTTTAGGAATGGAGCATGCAACAACAGGAGAGAGTTGCAAAGTTTCTTCTTGGAGATGATGAGGAACAGATGACTCAGCATTTTGGGATGAGAAGGCAGCCATGGATGCAGAATAAACAAAAACGAACAAGAAAAGCGAACTTGGTTTTCGATTAGGGTTTTTAGAAAACGGCTAAGAACTTTTCAAACGAGAGAATGCAAAGAGAGAGAGAGAGAGAGAGAGAGAGAGAGAGAGAGAGACAAGGGAGCGAAAAAGATGTAAGATATGATTTGAAAAGAATATATAGAGACGGATTTGAAAAGGAAAATAATAAGAAATATAAACTGAACAGTTCCAGAATCAAAAGAAATCAATTTTATTAAATGATGAGTGACGTAAGGAGAGAGAACGTGGTAAATGAAATGATTTAAAACAGTTACCTAGGTCGGCGTCTTTTCAACTGCACGCTTTGTGCAAACCGTACAGACACGTGTTCACCATCAGATAATAGATGACAGCTGTAAATTTCAGAATAGACTTTACGCCTTTAGATTCTGATCACTGCTTCTGATCTGATCAAGTTTCTCTTCTGGAAACATTCCTTCTGAAGTGTGCTGATATAAATCTGAATGATCTTCTGATCCATTACTTCTGATATACACAGCTTCTGGAGGTTCACTTCTTTGTTCTGCAGCTTCTGATAAGACAAAACTGTATCTGCAGAAATTCTTAAGCGCTTTGTTTCATTAGAAACAAGTTTATCATCAAACCAGATATTGATTGATTCTTCTACAATCAATGTTTCAGTATTGTATACTCTGTAGCATTTAGAGCATTCAGAATAATCAAGAACGAAACATCAATGCTTTAGAGACAAACAAAACAGATGGTTCCAAGACTAATAAACTTTCTTTTCTGATTTCCTACGAACATAGATTCTTCAACATATTTAGGTACCAGAACTTGGAAGACAATCCTTCTTCCCTTCAAGTGTTGAGACCAACTTGAGTCCCGGTGACATGACATGTTGATTTTTATCTTCTTTGTCGCCAAGAGAATCTGCAAAAGAAATAGTCTTTTTCTTTGGTACCCACATTTTCTTGGGTCCTTTCTTGTTAGTTCTCCTCAAGTTCTGATTGAACTTAGGTTTAACATTGTAAGCAAAAGGAGGAACAGCATGATAATTTTTAATGTGAGTTTCATGATATTTCCTAGGTTGTGTCACATGCTTTTTAGTGTGTGTTATGTGAAAACTTTGAGCATGTGAAGTGTGCCTAATATCATGGGAGTGGCCATACTTGAACTGATCATACAATGGCTTGTATGTTAGTTTCATTTCATCAACAGGTTCAAGTTTGTATGGGGTTTCACCCTCAAAACCAATGCCGACTCTTTTGTTTCCAGACACAGCATATATCATAGAAGCTAGCTGACTTCTGCCAATACTTCTAGATAAGAACTTCCTGAAACTTAAATCATATTCTTTCAGAATATGGTTTAGACTAGGAGTGGATTTTTCTGAATCAGAAGGAGATCCAACATTATTGGATAATTTTAAAAGTTTTTCTTTTAATTCAGAATTTTCCAACTCAAGCTTCTTTGTTTCAAATTCAAATAGCTTTTTCAGCTTTTTGTATTTGAGACTAATCTGAGACTTGAGTTCCAGAAGTTCAGTTAGACCGGAAACTAACTCATCTCTAGTAAGTTCAGAAAATACCTCTTCAAAATCTGATTCTGATGTAGATTCTGATCCGTCATCTTTTGTCGCCATCAGCGCACAGTTGGCCTGCTCATCTTCAGAGTCTGAATCATCTTCTGACTCATCCCAGGTTGCCATAAGACCTTTCTTCTTATGAAACTTCTTCTTGGGATTTTCCTTCTGAAGATTTGGACATTCATTCTTGAAGTGTCCAGGCTCATTGCATTCATAGCACATGACCTTCTTCTTGTCAAATCTTCTGTCATCAGAAGATTCTCCACGTTCAAATTTCTTTGAACTTCTGAAGCCTCTGAATTTCCTTTGCTTGGTCTTCCAGAGTTGATTTAGCCTTCTGGAGATCAAGGACAGTTCATCTTCTTCTTCAGATTCTGATTCTTCAGGATCTTCTTCTCTAGCCTGAAAAGCGTTAGTGCATTTCTTGATATTGGATTTTAATGCAATAGACTTACCTTTCTTTTGAGGCTCATTTGCGTCCAGCTCTATTTCATGACTTCTCAAGGCACTGATGAGCTCTTCCAGAGAAACTTCATTCAGATTCTTTGCAATCTTGAATGCAGTCACCATAGGACCCCATCTTCTGGGTAAGCTTCTGATGATCTTCTTTACGTGATCAGCCTTGGTGTATCCCTTGTCAAGAACTCTCAATCCAGCAGTAAGAGTTTGAAATCTTGAAAACATCTTTTCAATGTCTTCATCATCCTCCATCTTGAAGGCTTCATACTTCTGGATTAAAGCTAGAGCTTTAGTCTCCTTGACTTGAGCATTTCCTTCATGAGTCATTTTCAAGGACTCATATATGTCATAGGCCGTTTCCCTGTTAGATATCTTCTCATACTCAGCATGAGAGATAGCATTCAGCAAAACAGTTCTGCATTTATGATGATTCCTGAAAAGCTTTTTCTGATCATCATTCATTTCTTGCCTTGTTAGCTTTACGCCTCTGGCATTTATTGGATGTTTGTAACCATCCATCAGAAGATCCCATAGATCACCATCTAGACCAAGAAAGTAACTTTCCAGTTTATCTTTCCAGTATTCAAAGTTTTCACCATCAAATACCGGCGGTCTAGTATAACCATTGTTACCGTTGTATTGCTCAGCAGAGCCAGATGTAGATGCAGGTGTAGATTTTTCACTTTCATCAACCATCTTTTACTGAAGCGTTTTTCTCTTCCTGAATCTTTTCTAAACACGGTTAAGTGCTTGCACCTTAGAACCGGCGCTCTGATGCCAATTGAAGGATAGAAAAACACTTAGAAAGGGGGGGTTTGAATAAGTGTAGCTTTAAAAACTTGACAGATAAAAATAAATTGCACAGTTATTTTTATCCTGGTTCGTTGTTAACTAAACTACTCCAGTCCACCCCAGCAGAGATGATTTACCTCAACTGAGGATTTAATCCACTAATCGCACGGATTACAATGGTTTTCCACTTAGTCAGCAACTAAGTCTTCCAGAGTCTTCTGATCACACACTGATCACTCCAGGAACAACTGCTTAGATACCCTCTAAGACTTTTCTAGAGTATACTGATCCACACGATCACTCTAGTTACAACCTGCTTAGATAACCTCTAAGACTTCCTAGAGTATTCTGATCCACACGATCACTCTAGTTCCTTACAACTTAATGTAATCAATTCTAAGAGTATTACAATTGCTTCTTAAAAGCTATAATCACAAACTGTGATATTTCTCTTAACGTTTAAGCTTAATCTCACTAATATATTACAACAGCAATGTAGTGAGCTTTGATGAAGATGAAGATTCTGAGCTTTGAGTTTGAACAGAGTTTCAGCAAGTTAATAGGCGTTGTTTTGTTCAGGATCGTTAACCTTGCTTCACATCAGAACTTCATATTTATAGGCGTTGGAGAAGATGACCGTTGAGTGCATTTAATGCTTTGCGTGTTCCGTACAGCATCGCATTTAATGTTATACGCTTTTGTCAACTACCTCGAGCCTTGTTCACGCTGTGTCTACTAACGTAGCCTTTAGTAGCTTTTAACGTTCCTTTTGTCAGTCAGCGTAGCTTGCCACTTGTACTTTCTTCTGATCTGATGTTTGTGAATACAACGTTTGAATATCATCAGAGTCAAACAGCTTGGTGCACAGCATCTTCTGATCTTCTGACCTTGAAGTGCTTCTGAGCGTGATACCATCAGAACTTCAGTGCTTCTGTTCTCTTGTTCTTCTGATGCTTCCATAGACCCATGTTCTGATTCTGCTTCGACCATCTTCTGATGTCTTGCCAGACCATGTTCTGATGTTGCATGCTGAACCCTTTGAGACAAAGCTTCTGAGCGCTGAATTATGCATACTCTTTATATATTTCCTGAAAAGGAAATTGCATTGGATTAGAGTACCATATTATCTTAAGCAAAATTCATATTATTGTTATCATCAAAACTAAGATAATTGATCAGAACAAATCTTGTTCTAACAATCTCCCCCTTTTTGATGATGACAAAAACATATATAAATGATATGAATTTGCGATCAGAAAGAACAGACGGCAAAAGACAAATTACACAGCTATAGCATAAGCATATGAATATGTCTCCCCCTGAGATTAACAATCTCCCCCTGAGATAAATAATCTCCCCCTGAAATAAATACTCGAAGAACTTTAATAAAAGACTTCCCTGATTATTTCGGTAGAGACGATCATATAAGCTTCTGTCTTCAGAGAATTCATAGCTTCTGACTTCTGCTTCCATAGGACAGCTTCAGAACTATAATTTCCTTAGATCCCTAGAACACTCACAGCTTCTGATTCCTGCTTCCATCTAGGACAGCTTCAGAACTTGAATTTCTTTGATCTTCTGAACATTCACAGCTTCTGATTTCTGCTTCCATCTAGGACAGCTTCAGAACTTGAATTTCTTTGATCTTCTGAATATTCACAGCTTCTGATTTCTGCTTCCATTTAGGACAGCTTCAGAACTTGAGTTTTCTGGATCTTTAGAACATTCACAGCTTTGAATTTCTGCTTCCCTATGATAGCTTCAGAGCTTTGAATTTCTACCAACATCACTTCATGCTAGATTTGTATCAGAACATTGTTGAATGTACCAGAGCATCATCAGAGCATCTCTACATCCTGAAATGTTACAGAACAAAAACTAAACGACAAAAGTCAGCATGAACGAGTCAGAACATAAAATGTATATTCGAACACATTATATGTATCAGAGCCATATAGGCTGAAATAATGTATCAGAGCAAATAGAATTTTGTCATAACAAATAGACAAATATGGAAATATGGATCAAATTCTATTATCAGTGCTTCTGATTCATTCTTCTTTCTTGCTTCTGATCTCTGAAGCTTGACAGCACTCGGCTTGCTTCAGTTTCCATGGTTTTGCTTCTTGTGTTTGCTTTGAAGATTCTCTTCACTTCTTTATACCTGCAAAACACTTAAACCATATAGAACTTGCAGTTCTTGTTAGAAAATGTGTGGGAGCTTTACCCAGCAACTGATAGATTAATCAAATCATTTATCATTTATCTTCTCCCCCTTTTTGTCATATCATCAAAAAGCAAAAAAGATTTAGAGACAAACAAAACGAAACACACGGAGGAAGAAGATGATTTCATTGAAAAACGGCAGGTACAGAAGTACATGAAGATAAGAAAGATCAGATGCACAAAGACAGATGCAACGAAAAGAAAGAAACAACACAGACTCAATCTAAGATGGCCCTAGTCTTGACAAGATCTTGGTCAGCATCTCTTGAACCTTATTGTTGTGTCCTTCTTGCCTCACCATGAAAGCGCTATACTCAGCATTGAGTGAGCTTTGCTCATCCTGTCTCTTCTGAATTTCTTCCAGAGTCCTTGCAAGACGAGAAGATTCATCAGAAGAAGCTTCACAGCTTCTATCCACAGGGATAGCTTATCATGTGAACCAAGAGGCGAAGAGGTCCTACAACTTGGTGTAACTTGTGTACGTCGATCAATAAAGTATGGATATGGTAAGGAGGACCTTAAGATACCTAAACCAAGAGATATGGACGGATTCTAGCCAAATATTCCTTTTGCTATCAAGCGACTTCTTTCGAAATCCTACAATCTGATGGTGTAGTAAGTATGAGACGAGGGGTTAGAGAACAGACATAAGGATAGTAACTGCGAGTAGGTATGTTACATATATGTTGGTTATTTCTTGTGAAGTAATAGCAAGGATGCCCCTGTGCCACATATATTGCAGGCATTCCTCGAGTGTGTGATCTCAGGAATGGGCCGTGCTCCGTAGTTCAGGAGCTATTCTTCGGGGATGAACTCCCGGAGATGTGGGCCACACATTCTCCTTTTGTCATCTCCTTGAGGGTGAATTTCTATGTGAGATTTAGGCCCTAGGATATTGGAGGAGTTGAATCGTGCGATGCGATTCAATGTCGATTCCATGGTTCTCTATAGTCATATGAGTTACTTACCATGTAGATTGAAAAGGTATGTTTTGGGGTCTTGTTTCGAGAGTAGATAGGCAGGTAAACCCGGAAGACCAGACCTTGAGAGTAGCTCCCGACAGAAGGTTGGCAGGTAAATCCGGAAGACCTATTCTGGAAGAAACATGTACCTAATATCCGAACATGTAGTATGTTCTTAGTGAATCCGTTTGGGTGGTCAGTGGACACTCAATCGTGGTGCTACGAGTTGATAGGCTTTCCTGTACTGGATAGTGAGGAAACCTTAGAATCTGAGATGAATCTGTAGATTATGTATGTACCTTGTAGAGCCGAGAGGACCCATAAGATAGGGGAACTCACCGAGATTTAGTAATCTCACCCCATTCATTTTATTATTTTTTCAGGTACTATGCAAGATCGAGTTTTGCTAGATGCTTGGATCAAGAGCTTTTGATCGGATGCCGCGAAGACCGTACCTGATCCTTTCTTCCGCTGTGTATCTTTATCATTGTGTAGAAATATCCATTGTATCCATCTTCGAGATGATTTTGAAATGTATACATCTTATGTTATTATTCCTGACTTTTGTATGTACTCAGTATCAGTTATTAGTATTCTGCTAATATGATTCTAGACACATATTGGTAGGGTATTACAAATTAGTACAAATGACGATTAAGGACATAAATTAATGGGAATTAGATGGAGTGATAAGGCTAATTAAGTAATTATGGTAGTATAAAACTTTCTTATATTGTTATTATATATATATATATATATAAAATTGTATATAAAAACAATTTTTCGTGATCGAATAGACAAACACAAAATATTGGTCTCTAAATCGATGACTGGTTTATTTTAGTGACCTTTTAAAATTGACTCATGATTATCAAATTTTAATGGCTAATTCGGTCACCACAGAGACAGAAATTTTTTGATCACTAAATCGGTCCATAAAAACAAATTTTCTAGTAGTGAAAAACATTCGACTAGTAAATTTGTTTCTCTAAACCTCACTTGATTTACTTTGGTTTCATACAATATATTTGCAGTAATACAACATAAAAAATTAAGAATTAAAAATAAAACGATAATCCAAACAGTTTGGTCATTATAGGCTTCCAATGAAAGATCTTTTGGTAATTAGAGGTATGTCTTTTTCTTCGAATGATTTAAAGTGTATATTTTGTAGATATTGTTCGGAAAGTAGAAATCACTTCTTTTTTAGTTGTTTGCTGGCGAAGTATATTTGAAAAGAAATAGCTTCATGGGTGGGTAAAGAGGATAATTTCGACGAGGGGTGTTAATAGAATTTTATGGAATGACACTCTTTCTTTTATAGTAAAAAGGTGAAGGATAGAAAATTGGATGTTGTTTGGATGACTACAACTTGGAGTCTTTGGTTGGTTAGGAACGGTTGGTGCTTTCGTAAGGACGCTTGAAATGTGAATAATACCGTTTGGAACATCAATTTGTTAGTTTGGAAATGGTCGTTTTGCGGAAAAATTACACACCTCAATTACTCTTTTTACGAGTTTAGTATGGATTCTCTATATTTTCTCTCATAATTGTAATTGGTTTGTAATATTTCTTTTTGTCGGGATATTCCGATTTTTTTGTAATTGAGTACAAAGTTACTTTAAATATATATATATATATATATATATATATATATATATATATATATATATATATATATATATATATATATATATATATATATATATATATATATAAGAATTTAACACTCTTGCAAACTTACATATATCACACATTACACACGACATCACATTATTGAAAATACACAAGTGATGTATGGCTTAGATATTCACAACTTTTGGAGTATGACCTTAGAGGTGTTTGTTTAGATTATAAGGGAGATGGCATTAGAAAACAACTCAGCGGCGGCGACAAATTTGTTTGCGGTCTCTGTGAGATGAAGTCCATCCCAGAATACATATTGAGATGTATTGGGACATAATCTTATAATGGTCTTTTTATTATTAAATGATGTAGAAGTTTTCTCTAGGAAGCTCGTCCCAAAACAACTTTTCCTTGCTTCAGAAAATCCTGCATGTTAAAGAGTATTCATGTTACATGCCATAAAAAAAAAAAGCAACGAATTAAGAAAAGACTAACAGTTGGTAGTTAAATTATTATAAATTTTAATATAAAGTTCAATTCCTAACATAACATTTATTTATATTTATAAATTAATATAAACAAATTGTTAATATTTATAAATTAACAATTTTAATAAAAAATTTAAAGAAAAGACTGACAACCTCTCTTGATCTTTGTGTGAGGCTCCCTTATTATATAGACTTTAAATATATTACAATTAAAAACATATTTTTAAGGTATATTTTGTTAGTTATTTTAAAGATTAATTTGATCAAAGAAAGATATATTTAATAGACTATCTAAGGACATGTTCAAAGATTATATTAAATAATTAATAAAGATATTTATGGTTGAGCTTAAAGGTAGTGCAATGTCCGTGTTAAATATTTTACACCGTTAGTGCATCACCACCTTTAAAAAGAAATATTTTTAAAGAAAAAGTTAAATAATTATAAAAATTAACGGTTATGATTTCACCCACAATATAAAACTGCTTTACACAGTCGTTGTATTTTCATTAAATCCTTTATGGATGAATTGTAATATGACACCAAGTTGCATTTTAAGATATCAAAAAGATGATTTTCTGATAAAAATTATATAATAAAATATAAATTGATAAAATTTGTATATAAAGAGTATATTCTAATAAATAATTTTTTTTGGCAATATATTATAATGGTTAGTTTATTAAAAAAATATAACTTTATATACTATAGATATTAACTATAATTATAAATGAAAATTAATAGTATTAATAAATGATATAGTTGTCTCAATTATTAGATGTACGTGGAATTTACACAGTCAGTGATGAGAGAGTAACTCTGCTAGGGTTTTGTCTTTTGTAGTTTCTTCGCTCGAACAGTATGCAGGGTGTCCCTGGAAGGGCCTGGAGGAGGGTAGACGGCAACAAGAGTAGAAGGATAGGAGCTGTGAGGTGGGATATCTAGAGGAACGAAACAGGAGGCAAGCTAGGTGAAACTACAACCTACTTCATCTCTGAGTTTGATGAAAGATGGAGAGCTAAAGACCTTTTCTTCGAGCTTAAAGAGTACAGGGAGATAGAGGAAATAGTGTTACTACCTAAAAGAGATTGGAGAGGGAAGAGGTACGGCTTCCTGAGATTTGCAGAAGTTAAAGACACACGGGTGTTGGAAACAAAGCTGGATAATGTTTGGTTGGATGGTAGGAAGATTATGGCCAATATCTCAAGATTTAAACGCAAGGAGGTGAGCTTACAGATCAGAGGAGGGAAGGTAGGGTTGACCGGTAACAAGGAGTCGAGTCACAATTCAAAGTCCAGACATCACAACAACGTCATTGCGTCGGGACATTCCAAAAGCTTTGCGGAGGTTCTTAAGGGAGGCGCTCAGATGGGCAACATAGAGAAGGAGGCCAATAAATCATTATTTTACGCAACTAACATGGTGGAAAAATCAAGGTCTGTAACAGCTAAAGTGGGAGTGACGGTAGCACCTAATCTCGCATATGGAGTAATTCAAAGTCTCATTGAGGAGGGGATCTTCACTATCACAGCCACACCTTTGGGCCCTAATCTTTGTCTTCTTGAGGAGCTTATGGAAGGGGACCTTAATATTTTGTTGGAGGATGGAGGAGAGTGGAGGAAGCTTTGGTTCAAAAAGATTAGAGAATGGAGGCCGAGTGATGTGGAATGTGCTAGAGCGGCTTGTGTTTCGATCTATGGAATCCCATGTCATGTGAGAAATGAAAGATTTATCAACACCCTTCTTTCGGACCTGGGAAGAGCTGCTAACCTCGACTGTTTGCAGCTTAGAGCTTCTAGATTGGATGTTACAAAACTGATGATTTTCACAGACTCTCTCGAAACAATTAGAAACAAGACGGAGATGTGTATTGATGGAGTATGGAATAGCATCTTGATTATTGAAGAGTCACAGGTTCAGGTGGAAGAGAATGAGAGTATCTATGAAGGTGAAACAAACTCTTCAATCAATTCGGTGAGCTCCTCAGAAGCTAGTAGTAGGGATGATGATAGGCAGGAGAAAGACGAGGTTGGTTATGGACTGAAGGACAAGGATTTAGATGGTCTTGGTACAACATATAATAGCATGCAGGAAGGAGTAGGCCTTATGTATTTCCTGATAGAGATCAAATTAAAGTGGGACACGATGGAAACATTAAATGCAAGGTTGTTTTAGCGGATAAAGCGATAGCGACCCCTGAAGTATCTTGTTACGAGGACAGTATTTCCTCCAACAGTTACGTGCCATGCAGCGTTAACGAGGACAAACAAAGTCTTTTTGTTTCTCATGAAATGGTGGGCTCAGTAGGTGTTTTTGTCAACTTGCCAATGTTTGTTAATAAGGCAGATAATCCTATTGGGCCTTTCAATTCGTTATTGGACCCAGGTGAGGTAGGCCCAAACGAAAACATTTCTACAGGCCCTAGGTTTCATAAAGGCTCTAAGAAAACAACATCAGAATGCAAAGACCATATTTCTAGTGCTGAAAATGGGAAAGACGTTCTTCAGAAGGTGAATTTCGATGAACATTGCCGAATCATGAAAAAAAACCAAGATGCGAAGGAAGAAATTGAGGGAGGTGATGCATCTAGGCTCCTTGGTGGAAAACTACATCTATCCTGCTGCCGATTGTTATCCAAAACAGAAGGAGTCTTCAACTATCATTTCAGGTTCTAATCTTTTTGCTAAAAACAACTTTCTGTCTGGTGGTCTGCCTTTAACTTGTGAGTCGCTTTCCTCTTCAAATATTAGAAATTGCAATAGTAGGATTATTAGCGGGGTGTTAAGTAAGGCCTCGACAGGGCTGTGGAAGTCTATTCATAATCTGGGCATCTCTAATGTGTCCAATGCCTTTGACCCGATTGGAAAATTAGTGGAGCTGGATTTTCATGATAAGGACCAGGAGAGGGAGGTTAAGGGGAAAAACATTTGTTAATGATAGTTTTTTCTCTAAATATGACGGGTGGAGGTAGTAGGGTGAAAAGAAAAAGAGTGGGCTTTTATGTTCAAAGAGGAGATGCGGATGTTTGTTTCATTCAAGAATAAAAAATGAGTGATATAGGTATAGGAGTTATAAGAGAGTTGTGGGGGAACGATAGAGTGGATTGGTATTTCTCGAATGCGGTAGGAGCGTCTAGAGGTATCATAACTATGTGGAAAAAGGACTTATTCACACTCGTATTCAGCTTTAGAGGAGAAGGGTATCTAGGGATCTGCGTGGAAAAGGACGATTATTTGACTTACTTTGTAAATGTTTATGCTTCTTGCGATTACAAAGTCAGATTGAGAACATGGAGGAATATCATAGAGTTCAAAAATAAGAATTATACGGGGGCTTGGTGTATAGGAGGGGATTTCAACACCATTTCTGTCTTGGAGGAGAGAGTGGGTATTTCTTCGAGAAGTCTTAGAAAGGATATGGAAGAATTTAAGGGTTTCATAGAGGAAATGGAGGTGGTGGATCTCCCTACGATAGGAGGTAAATTCACGTGGTTCAATAGTAATGGCAAAGCAATGAGCCGCTTGGATAGATTCCTTTTATCGAATAAACTTATAGAAGATTGGAAAGTGGAGGGTCAAATAATAGGTGAGAGGGACATATCCGATCATTCTTCGATTTGGATAAAGGACAATAGGAAGAATTGGGGACCGAAACCCTTCAAATTCAACAACGTGTGGCTCAAACATGAAGACTTCTATTCTTTCGTTTCGAAAGAGTGGACAAATATCAGTATCAAAGGAAGAGGTGATTTTCGATTGGTGGAGAAATTGAAAACTCTTAAGTCTCGCATCCAAAAGTGGAATAAAGAGGTGTATGGATGGATGGATCTTAATATTGAGAGAGTAGGGGAGGAGTTGAAGATTTTAGATAACATGTTTGTTCATTTTGCAGGTAATGTTCTGGAGGAGGTGGTGATTAATAGAACTAAGGCGGTAACGGAGATGTGGAACAACCTTAACAAAAAGGAGGGTTTGCTCCGTCAAAAATCTAGACAATTGTGGTTAACCGAAGGTGATGGTAATACTAGATTTTTTCACAACTCCATAAGAGAAATACGAAGGAGGAATAATTTGTGTTCTATTGGTACTAGTAGTGGTAGATTGGAAGAAGTTCAAGCCATCAAGGATTTCATTCATAGCCACTTCGAAGAGTTCTTCAAGGTAGTAGAGGAGGAAAGACCGGAGCCTTTGGGCATTGATTGGAGTAAGTTGTCTAACGTGGATTCTAAGGAGTTGGAGAGACCTTTTACGGAAGAAGAAGTTAAGGAGGCTTTGTGGGCGTGTGATGGGCATAAAAGTCCAGGACCGAATGGATTCACTCTAGAGTTTTTCAAAATCTTTTGGTCTATTCTCAAGGAGGATTTGATGCTCTTTTGTAAAGATTTTCATTCGAAAGAAAACTTGGTGAAATCCATTACGTCATCTTTCCTAGCTTTAATTCCTAAGAACAAAAACCCGCAAGATTTGTATGAATATCGTCCAATTTGCTTGGTGGGTAGCTTATACAAAATTCTAGCGAAAATCCTTGCTTCTAGAATTAAAAGTGTGATTGGAAAGTTGGTCTCCCCGAATCAAACGGCCTTCGTTCCGGGTAGAAACATGATGGATGGAGTTTTGTTGGTGAATGAGGTTATTGATTGGGCTAAGAGGAATAAAAGAGGTTGTCTTCTCCTAAAGGTCGATTTTGAGAAGGCTTATGACACTATCTCTTGGGACTTCTTAAGATTCTTATTGAAGAGTATGGGATTTGGTTCGAGATGGATGAATTGGATGGAGGCTTGCATTTTCATGAACCACATGTCTGTTTTAGTCAACGGGAGTGCGACGAAAGATTTTTCGACCTAAAGAGGTTTGCGTCAAGGTGATCCTTTGTCGCCTTTCTTATTCGTGCTTGCTATGGAAGGTTTGACCGCTTTAGTTAAAAAGTCGGTGGAAGTGGGGGATTTTAAACCGTTCAAATTTGGGGAGGAGGATTATGTATACATTCTTCAATTTGCGGACGATACCGTTATCCTTGGAGAACCGACTTGTGACAACCTTTGGAGTATGAAAGCGATTTTAAGGAGTTTCGAACTCATATCGGGTTTGAAAATTAACTTTTCCAAGAGTAATGTTATAGGAGTGCATATTAGTGATTGGATGATGCATACGGCAACATCATTTCTAGCTTGCAAGAAAGGTAATGTTCTGTTCAAGTTCCTTGGCATTTGGGTGGGTATCAATCCTAGAAGGAAGAAGGGGTGGAAGGAGGTTCTATCTCATATCAAAAATAGACTTTCGACTTGGAAAGGTAGAAATATCTCCATTGGAGGTAGGTTGATTCTTATCAATTCGGTTCTAAATGCTATTCCAACGTTCACTTTTTCTTTTTATAAGGCTCCTAAGAAGATCATCCAAGAGATAAGAGGGCTTTAAAGCAAATTTTTGTGGAGTGGCAATGTTAACAAGAGAGGTATTAATTGGATCAAATGGGATGTTGTTTGCAAACATAAAAGCAAAGGTGGATTGGGGATTAAGGATGTCAAAGAAATGAATAGAGCATTACTTTTAAAATGGAAGTGGAGGATTCTAAGGGAGAAAAATGCCATTTGGAGTGGATTTCTAGAGGTGAGGTATCATAATCCTAGATTGATTGTTCAAGTGTCTAGTGGAGGTGGTTTAAACAAAGACGATTCTATTTGGTGGAGGGACGTGATCCAAAACGATTTAAATCCGGATATCTTTGATGAAGGTTTCTCCGGTTGTGTGAAAAGCATTTTAAACAAGAGAGACAACATTCTTTTTTGGCATAGTATTTGGTTGGGAGATCAAACTCTTCGCGGAATATTCCCGGAATTGTATGATAGATCAACCAAAAAACTGTGCACGGTGGAGCATATATCACAATTCATGGATGGCGTTGATTTGTGGAACTGTTCTGAGCTTTTTGCAGAGGCGGAAATTGCCGCCAGCAACTATGTTCTGCATCTATCTACAGCCGAAGCTGCTGCTGGTGCGGACTCAGTGGGGCTGCAGTCGCAGGCAGCGGTGTTGGCCCAGTCCCTGCACGACTACTGGCAGCAGGTTAGGAGGGATCAAAACGCGGAGGACTTGCATGTTTGGATTCTGAACGGGAACGACGAGTTTTCGGTCTCGAGCTTAACAAGCTTATCGGAGGATAACTCAGACTTCACTTGGACTATGGACAAGGTAAACAATGTGAGATTCATTTGGAACCTATCGTTACCGCTTAGAATAAAGGTGTTCTCTTGGAGTTTTTTGCTGAAAGAATTCCTATCAAAGACCTTATGCTACAGCGGGGTGTTTCCAATTTTTCAACGTATGATTGCATTTTTTGTTCGGCTCAACCGGAAAGTTTGAAAAACTTGTTTTTTGATTGTTTGATCTCTAAAGAGGTGTGGGAAAGAATATTTATTTGGATGGGAGAAGCTAGCCATATTTCTTTTCAAGATTTCATGTGTTTTGAGTCTATTCAAAACAAGGTGAAGAATTCCAAAATCAAGGCCTCGATTAATGTTATTTGGATAGCCACTGTTTGGAGCTTGTGGATGATGAGAAATTCTATTATTTTGGAGGATAAATCGTATAGCTTTGATGAGGTGTTTTCTAATACTTTGTTTCTCTCTTGGAGATGGTTAGGTTTATCTCATAAATTAGCTCAGGATAGTTTTTATGTCTGGTACAAGAGACCTTTGGATTGTTTCAAGTATAATTAGTTTCCTGTGATGTAAGGGTTGCACCCCTAGTGCGATTTCTTTTAATCAGTTACCTATTGAAAAAAAAATTATTAGATGTACGTGTGAAGATCTCTTATTAGAAAAGTGTGAATTATGCTTATTCACCTTTAAAAAATAAAGTTCCAACTAAATCCAAAAAATAAACTTATAATTATCAAAAGATAGATTTTGTACCATATTCTAAGGGTTTAGTGACTAGGTTATAGAGAGGTTGATAGCCATTAAGTAGAACCAAATTTAGACCAGGAAGCATTTTTCTCAAATTCACAGATGTGGAGTTGAGCTTTTGATTACAACTAAGAGCAACATTGTTCAATTCCACTACACATTTGTTGTTATAGGCAGAGTTAAACACAGTAATGGTTGCAGGCAAGCAACCTATTGCAGTTAATGTTTTCACAACAATTTTCCTTGCTCCTTGTGCATATAAATTCTGTCAAAATATATATATCATTAGAAAAATTTTAAGTAATTGTCACAATCGCATAAAGGCTTTCACAATTTCGTTCGATACTTATATATACCTGGATGAAATCGGCATAATTTTGCACAAGAATGTCATTGAATTGATTAGGAGTATAAACCAGACGAAGCAATGGATTTAGGTAATAATTCAATAAAATATCACCACTTCCAAAACCAACAATATGCAAAGCACCATTTATAATTGACAATGCATCTGTTCTCCCTGCTATTTTCATTAAATCCTTTTTGTACTCCTTATAGTGTTCCAATTGTTGGCTCAATGACATCGAACGCTACAACGAAAATATTAACAAAATCATCATTTAACAATGAGAATCAATTTGAGTACTTTGGAAAAAATATTTCATAAATTTCGGATAAATACATTAATTTTTTATCAAATTTTATTTATATTTGAGATCTGAGAGAGTATATTCTAGACAATTTAAATATATTTACGTATAATTTGGCAGTAGAATCATGATAACCAGAATCAGCTGAGGCAAAGTTGGCCCCGTTCAAGATGTTCTTTCCTTTGATATCTAAACTGAGATAAGCAGGTTGATAGGAGGTAAAATCCAAAAATTTCAGCTGAAAAAAATAAATAAATTAAATTTGTATTAAAGACAAATAAATAGGATGATAATTGATAACACAAATATGCAAGTAATATAAAAAATAACTTGACCAAGAAAAATATAAAAAATAATTAAATATATTTTTTTTTATTTCATTTACCCACTTTTAGCCTTTTTAATTCCAATAATATTTAAGTATTTTCTAAGGATTTTTATTATGATGTATAATTTTATCACTTTTAGGAAAGAAAAATAAGTACAGAAATTAAAAAAACAATTTATCTACTATACAAACAATTAATAAAAGATTGACCAATTTGACTATTATGCCCTTAGTTAAAAAATCTTTTACAAACAAAAAAGGGCAATTTGGTAACTAACAAAATCACATATCACTTTTTCAACCTTTCAATAACCAAGCGCCAATTGTCGGCCTCTCATTGGTCCAACTTTTTAACTTTTCAATAACCAACTTTTTCTTTCCCAACACACTTCTTCTCTCTCTCTCTCTCTTACTTAAATTTTCAAATTTCTTTCACATTTCATTTTCCCACACTTTCTTACTTTCATTTTAATTTTTTTCATTTAATCACAAAAATTATTAATGATCTATTTTTTTAACTTTAATAAAATTAAATATCTATTTATCTCACGGGTCACTATCAATATAATATTTAATTTATTTTAATTGATCATTACACACTTTCTCTTTCTTAATTAAAATTTCAAATTTCTCTCAAATTTTCTTCCCACACTTTCTTACTTTCATTTTAATTTTTTTCTCTATTTATGTATCAACTCTAAAAAATAATTTACTTTTTAATTTTAATAAAATTAAAAATATTGTAATATCACGGGTCACTATCAACATAATACTTATTTTATTTTAATCAATCATTATTTTTATTAGAGAGATAATATCCTTATTTTTTAATTTTTTTTCTTTTCTTCATTTCACGATTTTTTTTTTAAAGATTATTTAACACAATTAAATTCATATGATTATTGTTCATTTTACATTTGTATTTAAATATATTTTATATCGGATCAAATAAATTTTTTATTTCACGGGTCATTATCAACAAAGTATCTATTTTATTTTAATCAACAATTAATATAAATTGAGAGATAATTTTTATTTTTAAATGTTAAAATTTCATTTTTTTATCATCATCTTCCGGATGCTTTTTTTATATAATTATTTAATATAATTAAATTTATATAATATTTTTTATTTGTAATTAAATCATTTATTAAAAATTTATATGTATCTAATTAATTTCATACAATATTAAATAAATTTACCCGTGCGGAAGCACGGGTATCTTACTAGTATAACTAAAGATAATTTAGTTTTCATAGGGAAAGAAAAGCACATGAGAAGTCACTAATAAGTTTTCCATTGGAAAATCTTCCGGTTGGATAGTTTGCTTTAACCAAAGTAGGTAGATAGTTGTTATTGCCAACATCAAGAGTGGAGTCTCCAAAGAAAAACAATGCAGGTACTCGAGGTTTTCCATAAATGGAGACCATAAGAAGAAAAAGAAGAACGAAAATAGTTGATAAGACACTAAAATAACCCATATTTTGAATGTCTCAATGGCTGTGAATGTTCTCTTTATGGAAGTACATGTTGGTTTTATAGTACTCTTCTTTTAATTATTTCAAATACATTTTTTTATAGCACTTATATCTTTTTTGTTTGAATAAGATAGATAGAGAATGGTATTTTTCTTTTATAATTATTCTTTGTTTACAACAAGTATTATTAGTTTAAAGAAATTAAATAAAACATGAAACACAAATAAATGTTTGATTAAATATCAACAACAATATTAAATATTTTATTTGATACAACAACAACAATTAACATTACTAAGTAACATTCATATTTTCTGAACTAACATTAAATATTTATAATAAATTATTACAAAAGAAGATATTACATTAAAAAAAACAACCTTAAAATATTTTACTGCTCCTACAATGATTCTTAGACAATGGAGTCGTACTCCGTGCAATTATTTTCATTACCATTGTTTTATTACGTCAAGTTTTTAATTTAAGCATTTTGCATCTAAGATGAATCTTTGTGGCATTCACGTTTTGATTTCTTAATAATGGTTGTAAGGATCACTGATGTTTCATTTAGATTGATGAGTTGACAATATATTAATCCTTGTTACTTTATAAATGGACCACAAATACTCGTTACTTAATTTTTATATCAAATTCGACAAAAAAATTTCCCAGTTGTTAGCTCAACCAAATAAATGTGTCATAAATAAAAACAAAAAATAAATACATTTAAATAAAGTTGTTGGAATTTGAAAAAAGGTTGGTCAATATTTTTGCCTTCGGTTTCCAACACAAAGGAGGTAATAGGTTATAAAAATATAAAGTTGCTAAAATGCAATTGATGAGATTCAAAGTGGTGTCCCTTGAATACTTTTCGCCTCGATTGGCTGTCCAATAAAAAGAATAAATAGTATTTTAAAAAATTAAATTGTGGCACGCTTATGGAATACATCTCTCGCTTGTTTGTTAGTTGGGGTAAAAGTTTTCCCTAAAATATATTACTTAGTTATTTTACCCTAATTATTCATTCGCCGCCAATACTACTATATATTAATATTGGACCAGTAATTTTATTTTTTTAAGATTATATATTGTTATTTATTTGATTTTGCATCATTTCTAACTTATTTGATATAATTTACGTGTTTTACAAAATTTACTAATATTAATAAGTGTTAGATCTTTTGTATAAATTTTATTAAATATTATATGATCTTTTTCATTCAATTCACGTGTTTATAAAAATGCAACTACGTTGAATTGGGTTACAATATAGAATTAAGAAAAGGTTTTATAGTTATTTCGCCCTTTCCCATACAAGTTATTTTAGAAAAATCCTTATATAAAAAAAGTTTGGATTCCAAAGACTCTTTAATTTTAATTCCATCAAAAAACTGTGTCATCAGAATCAATGACACAAAGGCCTTTATTTAATTTATTTATTTATTGTTTTTTAATAATGTGGAGTGGCAAGTTTACATTTTTTTATATTTTTAGAAAATTCACATAGTTTTAATTTCAGTTTTTTAAAATTTGAAAATTTAAATATCAAAAATGTCAAAAAAATTTGACAAGTGAATTTTTTAGGTAAAAAAATTTTCAAACTTAAAAATAAAATAAAATAAAAGCCACGTGAATTTTTTTAAAAAATTTAATACCAACTTCACAATCCACATCATTAAAAAAAATATGCAATGTCATTGATTATGATAACTGAATTTCTAGAATTATAAAAAATTACTTATAGGGACAAAATAATTATTAATCCAAAAAAATATAAAAAACTAATTTTAAATTTAAATACAACTTCCAAACCCAATCAAAATGAACTCCTAATTGAAATGGTTGTTTCTTTAACAAGAAAATTTTGAGTTGGACGATAAATTTATCTTTGAAATTTGAGCAAATCGTATAACAGATTAAGTCAAATCTAGTCAAACACAATCCGTATACACCCCTGTATATACCTTATCAAAGACGTTTGTTATATAAACTTTAATAACTATTGATATTGAAATATAAATTTAATCAATTAATTATCATTTATAATTAAAATAATATTCAATATCAATATATCTTGAAATATTCATTACTTATTAAATGTCTTGTTATTAATTTTATTACTAATCATGATTAAAATAATATTAATCATGGGAATTATAGGGTGATGTCAATTCTTTAAATAAATTATAATTAGTGTAAGAGTCTAAAATCAATACTTACGTGTGAAAATACTTTGGTTTACCAAAAAAAAAAAAATTTAAGATATATATATATATAATTCTTTAAATATAATATATTTTGGGTGAACATGGGAGATCACCTAACAATTTCAATGCAGTTGCATGTGGCATTGAAAGTTATGTAATCATTTAAATAAAAAAAATTAGTTTAATAATTATGTACTTACCTTAGCTTGTAAAATAATTTTACATTATTGTTCAACAAAAATCAATCTCTCAATCAGTGCATATCCTTTTTTTTATAAAAAAATTAAAAAATTTTCATTTGCAAAGGGTTGATGAAAAATATTTGTGATTAAAAGTTAACAAAAATTTAACCAAAATTAAAATGTCATTAATATTAATTTTAAGGTAATTAATTAAAATTGAGATGGTAAATAGATAGAGATTAATGATTTTTTAATTGAGTGTAAGGTTTTCATTTTCAAATTTTTTTGTGTAAATACATTTTACATAACTTTATTTAACAACAAAATTCTAAAAAATGTGTTTAGTAGTTCAGTTTTTAAAACACATTTAAAAAATGAGACACTAAAAAACTTGTTTCCTTATTTTACTTTCAAAATATGTTTTGAACACAAAAAGTATTTTTTTATTTAAAACTATAACAAAAAAATATTACTAGTCATTAAATTTCTTTACTAAATATTTATATTTTTTAAAAATGTATTTAAGCTAAATTAAACATATAGTGTATTAAAATTTGTATATATGCTAACTTCACATAAATCAAATAAATAAGTTTGTATCTATAATCTAAAATGCATGGCAATAACATTATTCTACTTTAATATATTTATATTTTGAGATACTAATTTAGATAAAAATATGATATATTTTATAATCTAACTAATATTTATAATTGATTGACATTATAAATAATATGATATATTAATTTTTTTAATTAAATAAATAATGGAAAAAATATAAATAGAATATTGTATTAAATAAATATAAAGAATAATTTAATTTTAAGGTCGCAAGTATGGAACTTGATTCAAATCAAGGACTTTATGGTTGTTTCAATAAATGTAGAGAAACTCTTGCGCCATTCCTTAGTTATCTTGCACACTATGCGAGTTGTCTAAAATATTCTTTTGCTTCCGTAGATGTACTTCCAGAATCATCTATTTTTGTTTAATGTTGTTTTGTTTCGTAGATGTACATACGGAAGTTTCCGTAAATGCATCAATGGAAATATTTGATGTTATATTCGAGTCAGACTCTTCTTCTCCCCCACTTTTCACATTCTCATTTCCAAACTATCAAACTCTCTCAACCTCTATAAAATCAAACTTCCACCGAAGTTTTTTTCTACCAACACATTCCAACAAATTCCAAACTCCATTTAACCGGTAAGTTTTCGACATTTTTGAGTTATTTTAGAGTTTTTGTAATAGAAATTGAATTCGATATTTATGTATAGAAATGATTGAGTAGTGTAAGAAATATGCTTCAGCGATAATATAGGTCTTGTTTCAAGTATAAAATGGACGATCAATCCATTAAAAAAGATGTTTTTAACCCTCTGCAACAGTGACCAAATGCCGTGATGGACGTAGAGGCGGAGACACTCGACGGTAGAGGCAGAGTAGCCAATAGACGGCTCAGTGGACGCAGACACGGAGGCGGAGCCAGAGGCATCAGAGAGGTGCAGGATGATGTCTGGCACACATAGTAGTGTTGCATGTGATTTATTTGATATATGTACTTTGATTTCATTTATGTATGGGGTTTTGATATATGTATTCGACATTATTACTCGATGATTTATACGATGTGTTTTTTTGGTGTCCTATTTACTATTGCGTTTAAATTGCATTACTTTAATTGACTGTAATTGGGTTTTTAATAGTTGTTATAAAAATTGAGTTTTGGAGTCAAATGTATGTCATTTTAAAATTTAGCAAACTGTTCCGTAGATGCATATAGAGAACACTCTGCCTAAACACGTTTCGTAGATGCACCTACGGAAAAAACAAATATTTTGAAAAAAATATGCTTCCAAAAGTGCATCTACGAAAGCTGGGGAAAAATTGAAATTTTGCCAGGTGGGTAAGAGATTCAAGGGTGGATTGAGATTTTCTCTAAATTTAAAGAAATTATGTGTTAGAACGAGATTTGTTCTGATCAATATTCTTATTTTTAATGATAACATTATAGATGAATTTTGTAAATCCTATGCATTTTCCATTTTAGGAAATATATATAGAGTATACACAATTCAGCGCAAGAAGCACTGACTCATAACATTCACGTATGCAACATCAGAACATGCTCTCGCAAGACATCAGAAGATGGTCAAGCAGAATCAGAACATGGTCTATGAAGCATCAGAAGAACTTGAGTTCAGAAGCAGAAGCACTGAAGTTCTTATGGTATCACGCTAGAAGCACTTCAAAGTCAGAAGACAAGAAGATGCTCTGCACCAAGCTGAATGACTCTGATATTCAAACGTTGTATCTACAAAGATCAGATCAGAAGCAAGTACAAGATGACAGGCTACGCTGACTGACAAAAGGAACGTTAGAAGCTATTAAAGGCAAAGTCAGTTAAAGCAGGAAAAGCAAGGCTTGAGGTAGTTGACAAAAGAGTGAAACATTAAATGCAAAGCTGTACGGATCACGCAACGCATTAAATGCTCCCAACGGTCATCTTCTCATAACGCCTATAAATAGAAGTTCTGATGAGAAGCTGAATACACAACTCTTGCGCAAAATACAGAACTGCTATCAAATTCAAAAGCTCTCAAACTTCATCTTCAACCTCACTACTATTGTAATATCTTAGTGAGATTTAAGCTTAGAACTTAAGAGAAATATCACAGTTGTGATTATAGCTTTTTAAGAAGCATTTGTATACTCTTGTAAACATTTATTTTACATTGATTTGTAAAAGGTTCCTAGAGTGATCAAGTTGTGATCAGTAGACTCTAGAAGACTTAGAAGTTTCTAAGTAGTGTATTTCCTAGAGTGATCAAGGTGTGACCAGAATACTCTAGAAGACTTAGAAGGTATCTAAGTGGAAAACCATTGTAATCAAGGTTGATTAGTGGATTAAATCCTTAGGTGAGGTAAATCACTCTAAGGGGGTGGACTGGAGTAGTTTCGTTAACAACGAACCAGGATAAAAATCATTGTGTAATTGTTTTTATCTTAAGAGTTTTTAAAGTCACACTTATTCAAACCCCCCCTTTCTAAGTGTTTTTCTATCCTTCAATTGGCACCAGAGCACCGGTTCTAGGTGCAAGCACTTAACCGTGTTAGAAAAAGATTCAGGGTGAGAAAAACACTAAGTCAATACGGGTGATGCTATTCCTCCTCTTACTACATCTACTTCAAATGACCAACACAGCAATGGAAATGGATACACTAGACCACTAGTATCTGATGGTGAAAACTTTGAATACTGGAAATATAGATTGGAAAGTTACTTCCTTGGTCTAGCTGGTGACTTATGGGATCTTCTTGTGGATGGTTACAGACATCCTCTAAATGCTAGAAGAGTAAAGATGTCAAGACAAGAAATGAGTGATGACCAGAAGAAACAATTCAAAAATCATCACAAGTGTAGGATTATTCTACTGAATGCTATTTCTCATGCTGAATATGAGAAGATATCAAACAGAGAAATTGCCCATGACATCTATGAATCATTGAAAATGACTCATGAAGGAAATGCCCAAGTCAAGGAGACTAAAGCTCTTGCATTAATCCAGAAGTATGAAGCCTTCAAGATGGAGGATGATGAAAACATTGAAACAAAGTTTTCAAGATTTCAAACTCTAACTGCTGGATTAAGAGTGCTTGACAAGGGATATACAAAGGCTGATCATGTCAAGAAGATCATCAGAAGCTTGCCCAGAAGATGGGGCCCAATGGTGACTGCATTCAAGATAGCAAAGAATCTGAATGAAGTCTCTTTGGAAGAGCTGATCAGCGCCTTAAGGAGTCATGAAATAGAGTTGGACGCTAATGAACCTCAGAAGAAAGGTAAGTTTATTCCATTAAAATCTTTAAATAAAAAATGCACTAACGCCTTTCAGGCTGAAGAAGAAGATTCTGAAGAATCAGAATCAGAATCAGAAGAAGAAGATGAACTGTCCATGATCTCCAGAAGGGTAAACCAACTCTGGAAAAGTAAGCAAAGGAAGTTCAAGAACTTCAGAAGTTCCAAAAATCCTGAAAGAGGAGAATCTTCTAGAAGCAGAAGAAATGACAAGAAGAAGGTCACGTGCTTTGAATGCAATGAGCCAGGACATTACAAGAGTGAGTGTCCAAAGCTTCAAAAGGAGAAGCCCAAGAAGAAGTTTCATAAGAAGAAAGGTCTTATGGCAACTTGGGATGATTCAGATTCATCAGAATCAGAATCAGACTCTGAAGGCGAGCAGGCAAACATTACGCTGATGGCTACTGTGGATGCTGAATCAGAATCTACATCAGAATCAGACTCTGACTCTAAAGAGGTATTTTCTGATCTATCTAGAGATGAGCTAGCTTCCAATTTAGCTGAAATTCTTGAAATCAAGGCTAGGCTTAGTATCAAATACAAAAAGCTGAGAAAGCTCTTTGTATCTGAAACTAAGAAGCTTGAATTAGAAAATTCTGAACTCAAAGAAAAAGTTTTAAAACTATCCAAAGATGTTGAGTCATCTTCTGGTTCAGAAAAATATATTCCAAGCTTGAACAATATTCTTAAAGAATGGGAAATTCTTATCTAGAGGTATTGGTAGAAGTCAACTTGCCTCCATGATATATGCTGTAAGTGGAAACAAGAAAGTTGGCATACGCTATGAGGGTAATACCCCATACAAACTTGAACCTGTAGATGATATGAAAATCACATACAAGCCATTGTATGATCAGTTCAAGTATATCCACTCCCGTGATATTAGGCTCACCTCACATGCTAAAAGCTTTCACATTACACACACTAAGAAGCATGTGACACAAAATAGAATATATCATCTTGCTCAACCTAAGGAATATCATGCTGTACCTCCTGTTGTTTACCATGCTAAACCCAAGTTCAATCAGAACTTGAGGAGAACTAACAAGAAAGGACCCAAGAAAATGAGGATACCTAAGGAGAAGATAATTTCTGTTGCAGATATCCTTGGCAGCAAAGAAGACAAAGCAAAACATGTCATGGTACCTGGACTCTGGGTGCTCGCGGCACATGACGGGAAGAAGGTCTATGTTCCAAGACCTGGTGCTTAAGTCTGCTGGAGAAGTTAAGTTTGGAGGAGATCAGAAGGGCAAGATAATTGGCTCAGGAACCATGAGTACTGGTAACTCTCCTTATATAACTAATGTACTTCTTGTAGATGGATTAGCTCATAACTTATTGTCCATAAGTCAATTAAGTGACAATGGTTATGACATAATCTTTGATCAAAAGTCTTGTAAGGATGTAAGTCAGAAGGATGGCTTAATCCTATTTACAGGCAAGAGAAAGAACAGCATTTACAAGATTGATCTTTAGGATCTTAAGAATCAGAAGATTAGGCCATGCTAGTTTGAGAAAGATTTCTCAGATTAACAAACTAAATCTGGTCAGAGGACTCCCTAATCTGAAATATAAATCAGATGCTCTTTGCGAAGCATGTCAGAAAGGGAAGTTTTCCAAACCTGCATTCAAATCTAAGAGTGTTGTCTCTTCCTCTAGGCCACTAGAACTTCTGCACATTGATCTGTTTGGCCCAGTCAAAACAGCATCTGTCAGAGGGAAGAAATATGGATTAGTCATCATAGATGATTATAGTCGATGGACATGGGTAAAGTTCTTGAAACACAAGGATGAGTCTCATTCAGTGTTCTTTGAATTCTACACTCAGATCCAATCTGAGAAAGAGTGTAAAATCATAAAGGTCAGAAGTGATCATGGTGGCGAATTTGAGAACATATTCTTTGAGGTTTACTTCAAATAAAATGGTATTGCCCATGATTTCTCTTGCCCTAGAACTCCACAGCAAAATGGAGTTGTAGAGCGAAAGAATAGGACTCTACAAGAAATGGCCAGAACCATGATCAATGAAACCAATATGGCTAAGCATTTCTGGGCAGAAGCAATAAACACTGCATGCTATATTCAGAATAAAATCTCTATCAGACCTATTCTTAATAAGACTCCTTATGAATTGTGGAAGAACAGAAAGCCCAACATTTCATATTTTCATCCTTTTGAATGTGTGTGTTTTATTCTGAATACTAAAGATCATCTGAGTAAGTTTGATTCTAAGGCACAGAAGTGTTTCCTTCTTGGATATTTCGAACGCTCTAAAGGCTACAGAGTATACAATACTGAAACATTAATTGTTGAAGAATCAATCAATATCAGATTGATGATAAGCTTGGTCTTGAAAAGGCAAAGCAGTTTGAGAATTTTGCAGATATAGATATCTCAATTTCAGAGGCTGAAGAACCCATAAGCAAAGTATCAAAAGATCAAGTTGCTGCTTCCTTAGAGAATCTCAGAATTTCTAAAGAGCCAACAGTTAGAAGATCTTCGAGACTCAACTCTGCTCACTCAGAAGATGTTATTCTTGGAAAGAAAGAAGACCCTATCAGAACAAGAGCATTCCTTAAGAACAATACAGAATGTCAATTAGGTCTTGTTTCTCTGATCGAGCCAACTTCTGTTGATCAAGCTCTAGAAGATGCAGACTGGATAATTGCCATGCAAGAAGAAATAAATCAGTTTACAAGGAATGATGTGTGGGATCTTGTTCCTAGACCAAAAGGATTTAACATCATTGGTACGAAGTGAGTCTTCAGAAACAAGCTAAGCGAAAAAGAAGAAGTTGTAAGAAACAAAGCCAGATTGGTTGCTCAGGGCTATAGTCAGCAAGAAGGGATTGACTATACAGAAACCTTTGCACCAGTGGCCAGGTTAGAATCTATTCGCTTATTGATTTCTTTTGCCACTCAACATAACATCACTCTATATCATATGGATGTTAAGAGTGCCTTCTTAAATGGTTATATAGATGAGGAAGTATATGTCCACCAACCTCCTGGTTTTGAAGACTCTAAGTCTCCAAATCATGTTTTTAAACTAAAGAAGTCATTATACGGATTGAAGCAAGCTCCTAGAGCTTGGTATGAAATATTAAGTTCTTTCCTTCTGGATAATGGTTTCACTAGAGGAAAAGTGGATACTGTTAGAACAAGATTTGTTCTGATCAATTATCTTAGTTTTGATGATAACAATAATATGAATTTTGCTTAAGATAATATGGTACTCTAATCCAATGCAATTTCCTTTTCAGGAAATATATAAAGAGTATGCATAATTCAGCGCTCAGAAGCTTTGTCTCAAAGGGTTCAGCATGCAACATCAGAACATGGTCTGGCAAGACATCAGAAGATGGTCGAAGCAGAATCAGAACATGGGTCTATGGAAGCATCAGAAGAACATGAGATCAGAAGCACTGAAGTTCTGATGGTATCACGCTCAGAAGCACTTCAAGGTCAGAAGATCAGAAGATGCTATGCACCAAGCTGTTTGACTCTGATGATATTCAAACGTTGTATTCACAAACATCAGATCAGAAGGAAGTACAAGTGGCAGGCTACGCTGACTGACAAAAGGAACGTTAAAGCTATTAAAGGCTACGTCAGTAGACACAGCGTGAACAAGGCTCGAGGTAGTTGACAAAAGCGGATAACATTAAATGCGATGCTGTACGGAACACGCAAAGCATTAAATGCACTCAACGGTCATCTTCTCCAACGCCTATAAATATGAAGTTCTGATGAGAAGCAAGGTTAACGATCCTAAACAAGATTATTCAAAAAGACTTGCTGAAACGCTGTTCAAATCAAAGCTCAGAATCTTCATCTTCATCAAAGCTCACTACATTGCTGTTGTAATATATTAGTGAGATTAAGCTTAAACGTTAAGAGAAATATCACAGTTTGTGATTATAGCTTTTAAGAAGCAATTGTAATACTCTTAGAATTGATTACATTAAGTTGTAAGGAACTAGAGTGATCGTGTGGATCAGTATACTCTAGGAAGTCTTAGAGGTTATCTAAGCAGGTTGTAACTAGAGTGATCGTGTGGATCAGTATACTCTAGAAAAGTCTTAGAGGGTATCTAAGCAGTTGTTCCTGGAGTGATCAGTGTGTGATCAGAAGACTCTGGAAGACTTAGTTGCTGACTAAGTGGAGAACCATTGTAATCCGTGCGATTAGTGGATTAAATCCTCAGTTGAGGTAAATCATCTCTGCGGGGGTGGACTGGAGTAGTTTAGTTAACAACGAACCAGGATAAAAATAACTGTGCAATTTATTTTTTATCTGTCAAGTTTTTAAAGCTACACTTATTCAAACCCCCCCCCCCCCCCTTTCTAAGTGTTTTTCTATCCTTCAATTGGTATCAGAGCGCCGGTTCTAAGGTGCAAGCACTTAACCGTGTTTAGAAAAGATTCAGGAAGAGAAAAACGCTTCAGTAAAAGATGGCTGGTGAAATTGAAAAGTCTACACCTGCATCTACATCTGGCTCTGCTGAGCAACACAACGGTAACAATGGTTATACTAGACCGCCGGTATTTGATGGTGAAAACTTTGAATACTGGAAAGATAAACTGGAAAGTTACTTTCTTGGTCTAGATGGTGATCTATGGGATCTTCTGATGGATGGTTACAAACATCCAGTAAATGCCAGTGGCGTAAAGCTGACAAGGCAAGAAATGAATGATGATCAGAAGAAGCTTTTCAGGAATCATCATAAATGCAGAACTGTTTTGCTGAATGCTATCTCTCATGCTGAGTATGAGAAGATATCTAACAGGGAAACGGCCTATGACATATATGAGTCCTTGAAAATGACTCATGAAGGAAATGCTCAAGTCAAGGAGACTAAAGCTCTTGCTTTAATCCAGAAGTATGAAGCCTTCAAGATGGAGGATGATGAAGACATTGAAAAGATGTTTTCAAGATTTCAAACTCTTACTGCTGGATTGAGAGTTCTTGACAAGGGATACACCAAGGCTGATCACGTAAAGAAGATCATCAGAAGCTTACCCAGAAGATGGGGTCCTATGGTGACTGCATTCAAGATTGCAAAGAATCTGAATGAAGTTTCTCTGGAAGAGCTTATCAGTGCCTTGAGAAGCCATGAAATAGAGCTGGACGCAAATGAGCCTCAAAAGAAAGGTAAGTCTATTGCATTAAAATCCAATATCAAGAAATGCACTAACGCTTTTCAGGCTAGAGAAGAAGATCCTGAAGAATCAGAATCTGAAGAAGAAGATGAACTGTCCGTGATCTCCAGAAGGCTAAATCAACTCTGGAAGAACAAGCAAAGGAAGTTCAGAGGCGTCAGAAGTTCAAAGAAATTTGAACGTGAAGAATCTTCTGATGACAGAAGATTTGACAAGAAGAAGGTCATGTGCTATGAATGCAATGAGCCTGGACACTTCAAGAATGAATGTCCAAAACTTCAGAAG
Organism: Vicia villosa; assembly: GCF_029867415.1. NCBI lineage: Eukaryota > Viridiplantae > Streptophyta > Magnoliopsida > Fabales > Fabaceae > Vicia > Vicia villosa. Next base: position 240,410 of record NW_026705841.1, on the reverse strand, counting down.
GAAAATCCCAAGAAGAAGTTTCATAAGAAGAAAGGTCTTATGGCAACCTGGGATGAGTCAGAAGATGATTCAGACTCTGAAGATGAGCAGGCTAATTGTGCGCTGATGGCGACAGAAGATGACGGATCAGAATCTACATCAGAATCAGATTCTGAAGAGGTATTTTCTGAACTTACTAGAGATGAGTTAGTTTCCGGTCTAACAGAACTTCTGGAATTCAAGTCTCAGATTAGTCTCAAATACAAAAAGCTGAAAAAGCTATTTGAATTTGAAACAAAGAAGCTTGAGTTGGAAAATTCTGAATTAAAAGAAAAACTTTTAAAATTATCCAATAATGTTGGATCTCCTTCTGATTCAGAAAAATCCACTCCTAGTCTAAACCATATTCTGAAAGAATATGATTTAAGTTTCAGGAAGTTCTTATCTAGAAGTATTGGCAGAAGTCAGCTAGCTTCTATGATATATGCTGTGTCTGGAAACAAAAGAGTTGGCATTGGTTTTGAGGGTGAAACCCCATACAAACTTGAACCTGTTGATGAAATGAAATTCACATACAAGCCATTGTATGATCAGTTCAAGTATGGCCACTCCCATGATATTAGGCACACTTCACATGCTCAAAGTTTTCACATAACACACACCAAAAAGCATGTGACACAACCTAGGAAATATCATGAAACTCACATTAAGAATTATCATGCTGTTCCTCCTATTGCTTACAATGTTAAACCCAAGTTCAATCAGAACTTGAGAAAATCTAACAAGAAAGGACCCAAGAAGATGTGGGTACCAAAGAAAAAGACTATTTCTTTTGCAGATTCTCTTGGCAACAAAGAAGATAAAAGTCAACATGTCAAGTCACCTGGATTCAAGTTGGTCTCAACACTTGAAGGGAAGAAGAACTGTCTTCCAAGTTCTGGTACTTAAATCTGTTGAAGAAACTATGTCTGTAGGAGATCAGAAAAGATAGTTTATCAGTCTTGAAAACATTTATCTTGTTTGTTTCTAAAGCAATGGTGTTTCGTTCTTGGTTATTCTGAATGCTCTAAATGCTACAGAATATACAATATTGAAACATTGATTGTGGACGAATCAATAAATATCTGGTTTGATGATAAACTTGTTTCTGATGAAACAAAGCAGCTTAAGAATTTCTGCAGATACAGTTTTGTCTTATCAGAAGCTGCAGAACAAAGAAGTGAATCTCCAGAAGCTGTGTATATCAGAAGTAATGGATCAGAAGATCATTCAGATTTATATCAGCACACTTCAGAAGGAGTGTTTCCAGAAGAGAAACTTGATCAGATCAGAAGCAGTGATCAGAATCTGAAGGCGTAAAGTCTATTCTGAAATTTACAGCTGTCATCTATTATCTGATGGTGAACACGTGTCTGTGCGGTTAGTACAAAGCGTGCAGTTGAAAAGACGCCGACCTAGGTAACTGTATTAAATCATTTCATTTACTGTGTTCTCTCTCCTAATGTCATTTCTCATTAAATGCATAATGATTTCTTTTTAAATCTTTTAAATAACCCGCTTCATCTTCATTCCCTCTTTTTCTCTCTTTCTCTCTTTTTTGTGCATTCACTTCGTTGCATTTCCCTTCAAACCCTAGTTTTTGATTTGATCTCAAAGCATTATCATCATGAACTCATCTTCTTGTCCATCAAATTCAAAAGAAAGGCTCACTTCTACACAGATCCTTTTAAGCAAATATGAGCATGCTCCATTGAAAACATGCTTAATACCCACGAAAGAACTGGAAGTTCTATGTGAATCTGCTGTGGACATCAACAACCTTAAAGCTAATGGCTTTCAGTGTGATGCAAGAATCCTTGAGCAAGGATGGTCTAAATATCTTGAGAGATTGGTTGGTCCAATTTATCCTGATCTTGTGAAGGATTTCTGGGTACATGCAACGGTTACTCCAACTGCCATCATTTCATTCGTGCTAGGGCATGAAGTGGTTATCACTGAGAAGCTTATCAGGAAGCTGTACAATCTTGATGATGAAGAAGGTTGGTCTGGTCTTCAACCCAATACAGTTGACTGGACTCCAGTTGAAAAACAAATCTCTACGGTTTTTGGAATTGATTCTAATAACACGGGCACCTTAAGGCCTTTTTATAAAGTATGGGCTGAGATTATTCTGGGTTCTCTTCACCATAGAAAAAGGATGCTCTCCTCCTCCTACATCAGTCCGACTCACAAGTATACTCTTTTCTACATTGGCAAAAAGATAGAGATCAACATCTCTCATATTCTGTTTGAGAATCTGAAAACTTCTATCTTTGAGTCAAGAGAAGATGAAAGGGCGAAGTACCCTCATATTCCAAGAACAACCATTCCATTCGGAAGGATGATTTCAGACATTCTGATCGAAAGCAAAGTGGTGGACTCCATCAGAAATCTCAATGCATCGCATTTTCTTGGAGTAACTCAAGGTCCCATCTTTAATGGTGTTGATTTGTTCAGACTGGAACTCATTAAGAATGTACCTTTTGTGTGCACAAGCTTTCCTGACATTCTGTCAAGAAGAATTGCTGTTGAAGGATTCATCTCCTTGTTTCATAAAGAACTTGATCATGTTGTCAAGCTTTACTTGGAAGATTGTGTTAGGAAGCAATCAGACGTTGATCCTGCTTGGATCCGTGGCAGAGTACTCCCATCCAAAGATGATATTCTGAAGAAGGATAAGAAGGAACGACAGGCAAGGCTAAAAAGAAAGGCACAAGAAGATGAGGCTGAGAGAGCCAAGAAGTTGAGAGTCACCTTTGATCCTGACAAGGTGGACTCTAAAGAACGAAGGGAGAAAAGGATTAGAGATTCCTTTCGCAGAACCAGATCTTCTTCTTCTGTACAAATCTCCAGACAGGTTTTTACTCCACCTCCTTCTGTCCCTAAACCATCTTTCCAATCACCTCCTTCTGAACCAAAAGTAAACTTCACCTTACCAAATCATTCTCCATCATCCTTCTCCTCTCCCATTCTAAACCCCACACCTTTAAGTATTCTTCCCCCAACTCCTTCTGATAAATCCTTCTCACCAATTCCCTTTACAAATACTTCACCCTCTTCTCAATCCATCCTTTCTGATATTCCACCCTTATCAATCATTCTCTCAGATATCCCTTCTTCCTCATCCACCGCACCTCCACCTTCTATATCCCATCCCTTACCTACCAGAAAATCCAAACCTTACTGTCTTCTCTACCCTGACTACAAATTCACCTTCAATCCGCCTGAACCTAAACCCTATACCTACATGGAACTTTTCAGACATGAGGTGATTAGCAGTCTAGACCTTCTGAAGGATGCATTTCTAAATGGTCTGGATGATGTTTCTACAAGAAATCTCTGGAGAAGATTTCGCAAGGATTTTCAAGTAGAAGCAATGGGAGTACAGAAAAGACTAGTGGCTGTTGCCCCTGGTTACCCTGGTTATCTTCTGGAGGATGATAATGGTATATACTACCATCCTCTCAGAAATTGTGTTGCTGCTAAGGAGAAGCCCTTCTTGGATGAGATGGAACAATTAAGATTGGCTGCTGAAATGGAAGCAAATCCATGCAGGGATATTGTTATCTTTATTCCTGATTATCCTGTTCTTCTTGGAGATTTCAAGACCCTATTTGACTTTCTGAGGGAAAACCCTTCTGAGAAAGACCCAAGCTTGGTCATTCCAGAAGTTGTTGACCCACCAGAAGTTGAAGGTCCTTCTGCTCCCAGGAATCTAGCTGCCATTCTTCAGGCACTTGAGAATGGAGACTCGGAAATTCCTGCTGCAGAATATGGAGATGCTTCTATGCAAGAAGCAGATGCTGAAGATCATGTTGCTACAACTGTTCCTGTTGAGGAAATCCCTGCAAATGATCTATCTATGGAAGCTGCAGATCAACATGTCATCCCTGTGGATAGAAGCTGTGAAGCTTCTTCTGATGAATCTTCTCATCTTGCAAGGACTCTGGAAGAAATTCAGAAGAGACAGGATGAGCAAAGCTCACTCAATGATAAGTATAACGCTTTCATGGTGAGGCAAGAAGGACACAACAATGAGGTTAAAGAGATGCTGGCCAAGATCTTGTCAAGGCTAGGGCCATCTTAGATTGAGTCTGTGTTGTTTCTTTCTTTTCGTTGCTATCTGTCCTTGTGCATCTGATCTTATTTATCTCCATGTACTTCTGTACCTGCTGTTTGAATTTCAATGAAATCATCTTCTTCCTCTGTGTGTTTCGTTTTGTCTGTCTCTAAATCTTTTCTGTTTTTTGATGATATGACAAAAAGGGGGAGAAAGATAAATGATAAATGATTTGATTTAGTCAGTTGCTATTTTCTAACAAGAACTGCAAGTTCTATATGGTTTAAGTGTTTTGCAGGTATAAAGAAGTGAAGAGAATCTTCAAAGCAAACACAAGAAGCAAAACCATAAGAAGTGTTATTCTGTAAAAAGAATAAACTCATGGAAACTGAAGCAAGCTGAGTGCTGTCAAGCTTCAGAAATCAGAAGCAAGAAAGAAGAATGAATCAGAAGCACTGATAATAGAATTTGATCCATATTTGTCTATTTGATCTGACAAAATTCTATTTGCTCTGATAACATTATTTTAGCCTATATGGCTCTGATACATATCATGTGTTCTAATATACATTTTATGTTCTGACTCGTTCATGCTGACTTTTGTCGTTTAGTTTTTGTTCTGTAACATTTCAGGATGTAGAGATGCTCTGATGATGCTCTGGTACATTCAACAATGTTCTGATACAAATCTAGCATGAAGTGAGGTTGGTAGAAATTCAAGCTCTGAAGCTATCCGAGGGAAGCAGAAATCAGAAGCTGTGAACATTCTAAAGATCCAGAAAACTCAAGTTCTGAAGCTGTCCTAAATGGAAGCAGAAATCAGAAGCTGTGAATGTTCTGAAGATCAAAGAAATTCGAGTTCTGAAGCTGTCCTAGAAGGAAGCAGAAATCAGAAGCTGTGAATGTTCTGAAGATCAAAGAAATTCAAGTTCTGAAGCTGTCCTAGATGGAAGCAGGAATCAGAAGCTGTGAGTGTTCTAAGGATCTAAAGAAATTCTAGTTCTGAAGCTGTCCAACGGAAGCAGAAGTCAGAAGCTACGAATTCTCTGAAGACAGAAGCTTATGTGATCGTCTCTACCGAAATAATCAGGGAAGTCTTTTTATTAAAGTTCTTCGAGTATTTATTTCAGGGGGAGATTATTTATCTCAGGGGGAGATTGTTAATCTCAGGGGGAGACATATTCATATGCTTATGCTATAGCTGTGTAATTTGTCTTTTGCCGTCTGCTCTTTCTGATTGCAAATTCATATCATTTATATATGTTTTTGTCATCATCAAAAAGGGGGAGATTGTTAGAACAAGATTTGTTCTGATCAATTATCTTAGTTTTGATGATAACAATAATATGAATTTTGCTTAAGATAATATGGTACTCTAATCCAATGCAATTTCCTTTTCAGGAAATATATAAAGAGTATGCATAATTCAGCGCTCAGAAGCTTTGTCTCAAAGGGTTCAGCATGCAACATCAGAACATGGTCTGGCAAGACATCAGAAGATGGTCGAAGCAGAATCAGAACATGGGTCTATGGAAGCATCAGAAGAACATGAGATCAGAAGCACTGAAGTTCTGATGGTATCACGCTCAGAAGCACTTCAAGGTCAGAAGATCAGAAGATGCTATGCACCAAGCTGTTTGACTCTGATGATATTCAAACGTTGTATTCACAAACATCAGATCAGAAGGAAGTACAAGTGGCAGGCTACGCTGACTGACAAAAGGAACGTTAAAGCTATTAAAGGCTACGTCAGTAGACACAGCGTGAACAAGGCTCGAGGTAGTTGACAAAAGCGGATAACATTAAATGCGATGCTGTACGGAACACGCAAAGCATTAAATGCACTCAACGGTCATCTTCTCCAACGCCTATAAATATGAAGTTCTGATGAGAAGCAAGGTTAACGATCCTGAACAAGATTATTCAAAAAGACTTGCTGAAACGCTGTTCAAATCAAAGCTCAGAATCTTCATCTTCATCAAAGCTCACTACATTGCTGTTGTAATATATTAGTGAGATTAAGCTTAAACGTTAAGAGAAATATCACAGTTTGTGATTATAGCTTTTAAGAAGCAATTGTAATACTCTTAGAATTGATTACATTAAGTTGTAAGGAACTAGAGTGATCGTGTGGATCAGTATACTCTAGGAAGTCTTAGAGGTTATCTAAGCAGGTTGTAACTAGAGTGATCGTGTGGATCAGTATACTCTAGAAAAGTCTTAGAGGGTATCTAAGCAGTTGTTCCTGGAGTGATCAGTGTGTGATCAGAAGACTCTGGAAGACTTAGTTGCTGACTAAGTGGAGAACCATTGTAATCCGTGCGATTAGTGGATTAAATCCTCAGTTGAGGTAAATCATCTCTGCGGGGGTGGACTGGAGTAGTTTAGTTAACAACGAACCAGGATAAAAATAACTGTGCAATTTATTTTTATCTGTCAAGTTTTTAAAGCTACACTTATTCAAACCCCCCCCCCCTTTCTAAGTGTTTTTCTATCCTTCAGATACTACTCTCTTTTATAAAAACTTTAAAAAGGATCTTTTAATTTGCCAAATTTATGTTGATGACATTATCTTTGGAACTTCTAATGCTACACTTGGAAAGGAGTTTGCTAAGTCTATGCAGGCTGAGTTTGAAATGAGCATGATGGGAGAACTCAAGTATTTTCTTGGGATTCAAATCAACCAAAATTCTGATGGAACGTATGTCCATCAAACCAAGTATGTGAAAGAACTTCTGAAGAAGTTTAATCTTTCTGAAAGTAAAGAAGCAAAGACTCCTATGCATCCAACATGTATCTTAGGTAAGGATGAGGTAAGTAAGAAGGTAGATCAGAAGCTCTACAAAGGTATGATTGGATCTCTCTTATATCTTACTGCTTCTAGACCTGGCATTTTATTCAGTGTTTGTCTGTGTGCAAGATTCCAATCAGATCCTAGAGAATCTCACTTAATAGCTGTTAAGAGAATTTTGAGGTATTTGAAAGGTACTACTAATGTTGGTTTAGTCTACAGAAGATTAGAAGAATACAACTTAGTAGGATATTGTGATGCTGATTACGCTGGAGATAGAATTGAAAGAAAGAGTACTTATGGAAGTTGTGAATTTCTTGGAAGTCATCTGATCTCCTGGTACAGCAAGAAGCAAGCTACAATTGCCCTTTCTACAACAAAAGAAGAATATGTTGCTGCTGCTGGTTGTAGTACACAGATGCTCTGGATGAAGAGTCAGCTAGAAGATTATCAGATATATGAGAGTAACATTCCTATCTTCTGTGATAATACTTCTGCTGTCTGTTTATCTAAGAATCCAATCTTACATTCCAAAGCTAAACATATTGAGATTAAACATCATTTCATTAGGGACTATGATCAAAAGGGTGTTCTTTCTTTAAACTTTGTGGATACAGACCATCAATGGGCTGATATCTTTACAAAACCCCTTGCTGAAGATAGGTTTAAGTTCATTCTGAAGAATATCAGTATGGATTTATGCCCAGAATGAGAAGATGAGAAGTTCTGACGTATGGATTAGTTCTGAAATGATTTTGTCTTATCTTCTTATAAGAAGTTCTGATATTGATCAATTAGAAGTTCTGATTCTGTTATTACTAACGTTTCTTTATGTAAGTGGATTCACAATCTCTTTTAAAGCAAAACAGTTGTCACAACTATTCCAGAAGATGAACACGTGTTCACTCTATTTGGACAAGCAGGCGTGCAGTTGATGAGACGCCGCCCTAGGTAACTGTGCAAATCATTTCAAATATTACGTTATCTCTCATATTGTCACTTTTCATTAAATGCATTTCTTTTTCATTTTGTAACCTTGTTCATTCAAACACATATTGCATTTCATTTCAAATCTGTCTCTATATAAACACATCTCCATAAACATGTCATCTCTTTACATTCTCTCTCTTCGTTCATTGTCTCTTTCGTTCATCTCTCTATTTCTCTTTTTGCATAAACCCTAGTTTCTAAACCGAATCTCAAAGTGCATTATTGATTTCATCCTCAAGTTTTCAACACAAATTGTCTTCAGCACATCTTGTTCAACACAAATATGCTTATCTTCCCTTGAAGACTTGTTCTATCCCTTATGATGAACTGGAAGTTCTCTGCGAAACAATGGTGGATTTTGAAAATCTTTTGGAACATGATTTCAAAACCAAGGCTGCAAAGCTGGTACAAGGATGGTCAAACTACTTTGAAAGATTGGTTGGACCAGTTTATCCTCTCTTGGTTAAGGATTTCTAGACTCATGCAACAGTTACTCCAACTGCTATCATCTCCTTCGTTTTAGGGTATGAAGTTGTTGTGACTGAGAAGATGTTAAGGAAGTTGTATGGTCTTGATGACTCAGATGGAATCACAGGTGCTCTTCCTAGAAGAGTTGATTGGGAGAAAGTTGATAGAGAATTGTTTTCCTCTGGATCTGCATCTCATCTCACTACTTCTTTGAAGCCTTCCTATAGAGTTTGGGCTGAGATTATTCTGGGATCTCTCTATCATAGAAAGCTATCTCTTGCTGCTACGTATGTCAATCAGGATCAGAAGTATGTACTTTTCTGCATTGGAAAAGGTATGAAAGTTAATCTCTCACACATTCTCTTTCAACATTTAAAGACAAATATTGAAGAATCAAGAGATGAAGAACGTAAGAAAAATCCAAACTTCAAGAAGAATACTATCCCTCTTGCCAGAATGATTTCAGATATTCTGATAGAAAGTGACTTGATGGATGTTCTGAGAGCTGTTGGTTCACCCAAGTTCTTAACTGTCATCCAAGGACGTATTATGAATTCTCTTGATTTACAAAGGATGAAGCTGATTGAAAAGGTAACTTCTATTCCAAGAATATTTCCCAATATTCTGAATAGAAGAACTCCTATTGTGAGCTTCTCTCACATGTTCAAAGAAGAGTTAGACAAAGCTGTAAAACGCTATCTGAAGTCATGTGTCAAAGCTCAAACTTCTGTTGATCCTGCGTGGATTCGAGGAAGAACTCTTCCATCTCTGGATGTGTTGAGAAAGAAAGAAAAGAAGAAGAAAGAAAAGAAAGTGAAGAGAAAGGCCTAAGAAGCAGGACCTAATGCTAAGCCAGCTAAGAAGCAGAAGAAACCCTTCGATCCTCTCAAGGTACAATCTGATGATTATCTTGCTGAGCGTATTCATAAAGCTTTTCGTGCAGATTCTTCTGCCTGTTCCTCTCAGAAAAAGCCTCCTCCTTCTGAACTCCAAAATTCTTTCACCATTCCAAACAGTTACCAACCACCTCCTTCTACACATATTCTGAACCCTCAACCACTAAATGCCATTCCCCCAACACCTTCTGAAAATTTATCTTCATCAACCTTCACCACAGATTCTCCACATTCTTTACCTTCAAGAAAATTCAAACCCTATTGCCTTCTGTACCCTGATTATCGTTTCACCTTTAACCCTCCTGAACCCTATATAGATATCTACTTTGACCTGCTAAAGCTTAAATTCAGAACAAGGATGGAAACTTTGAAAGCTGCTCATGACTCCAAGTTGGATCATGTTGCTATTCAAAGCTTATGGAATATCTTTAAGAAGGACTTTCAAATTGATGCTCTGAACATCCAGAAGAGATGCTTGGCTGAGGCATCTGGTTCTCCTGGTTGTTTCTTAGAAGTTGATGATGGTAGGTACTATCATCCAATCAGAAATTAGAGATCTCTTGAAGAAAAAGAGTTTGTTGATGAGCTTGAGGAAGTGCAGCCTCTTGCTATAGTTGTATGGAAGTTTCGGTTTCATGTTCTGACTGGAGACTTTCAGTCTTTATTCAACTGGTTAAGGGAGAATCCCTCTGCTAAGGCACCAGATATGGTATATCCAGAAGTTGAATACCCATCAGAACCTGCTGCTCCTACACCTCCAAGGAATCTGGCTGAGATCCTTCAGGCTCTTCCAAATTCTGATTCTGATATCCCTGCTCCGGAATATGCTGAAGATGCTTCTATTTAGAAGCTGATGCTGAGAATCAAAGTGCTGAGAATCATCCTGCTGAGAAACTTCTTGTTCAGGAAAATCAAGATGATGTTCTCATGATTGATGCTGCTGTTGAGCATGCTACTCCTTTGAACGATAGCTGTGAAGCTTCTTCAGCTGAATCTTCTGTTCTGGTGAACGTCATGAAGGCTCTTCAAAAGAATCAAGCTAATTTTGCTTCTCGTTTGGATAAGCATGAGGTTACTCACAATGAGTTTCTCTCATTCATGAAGACGCGGACTGAAAGCACTTATGAGATTCAAAACCTTCTGGCCAAAATAGTTTCTAAGCTAGGCTAGTCGTATTGTGTCTTGGTCTTAGATGTTTTCTTGTTTCTTGCATCTGCTTCTATCCTTTTGTATCTTCTGATATTTTATTGAATCAATGAAATATTATCTCTTTCTCTCATATTGTTTTTCATCTGAATCTTTTAAATGCTTTTTGATGTTATGACAAAAAGGGGGAGAAACATGATAATTGATTTGGTTTACTATATCAGTTGCTGGGATTAAGTCTCAACATTCCTAATATTATTTGCAAGTTCTATGTCTTTGAGTTTTTTTGCAGGATTGAAGACAATCTGAAAAAGCTCAACATAAGAAGCAAATACATGGGGAAATGCAATTCTATAAAGAAGCATGTTCTTGGAATTGAAGCAAGCTTAGTGCTGTGAAGCTTCAAGATCAGAAGCAAGAAGGAAGAATGTTCTGATATTCTCGTGGCAGAATATGCTCTAATACATTTTTATCTCTCATATGTTCTGATACATATTCTTTTTAAGAACTTATCAAAGCTTGCTCTGATACATGTTCTTTCTTAAAAGAATGTTCTGATTCATTCATGCTCTTGTCTAGTTTGTTCTGAAACATTTCAGGATGTAAAGATGCTCTGATGATGCTCTAATACATTCAAGAATGTTCTGATACAATCAAGCATGATATGATTCAAGAAGAAATTCAAAGCTCTGAAGTTGTCCTATGGAGGCAAGAAGCAGAAGCTCTGAATGTTCTGAAGTTCTAGGCAAATGTGAACGTCTCGACTGAAATGGAAAATACTCAGGGAAGTCTTTTATTTATAAATTCTTCTAGTATTTATTTCTGGGGGAGATTGTTAATCTCAGGGGGAGACATATTCACACACTATGTTTATATGCTTATGCTATAACTGTGTAATTGTCTTTAGTCATTTGATATTCTGATTGCAAATTCATATCAATTATATATGTTTTTGTCATCACCAAAAAGGGGGAGATTGTTAGAACAAGATTTGTTCTGACCAATATTCTTAGTTTTGATGATAACATTATATATGAATTTTGTATAAGACAATGTGGTACTCTAATCCTATGCATTTTCCATTTCAGGAAATATATATAGAGTATGCACAATTCAGCGCAAGAAGCACTGACTCAGAAGGTTCACGTATGCAACATCAGAACATGCTCTCGCAAGACATCAGAAGATGGTCAAGCAGAATCGGCACATGGTCTATGAAGCATTAGAAGAACTTGAGTTCAGAAGCTGAAGCACTGAAGTTCTTATGGTATCACGCTAGAAGCACTTCAAAGTCAGAAGACAAGAAGATGCTCTGCACCAAGCTGAATGACTCTGATATTCAAATGTTGTATCTACAAAGATCAGATCAGAAGCAAGTACAAGATGACAGGCTACGCTGACTGACAAAAGGAACGTTAGAAGCTATTAAAGGCAAAGTCAGTTAAAGCAGGAAAAGCAAGGCTCGAGGTAGTTGACAAAAGAGTGAAACATTAAATGCAAAGCTGTACGGATCACTCAACGCATTAAATGCTCCCAACGGTCATCTTCTCATAACGCCTATAAATAGAAGTTCTGATGAGAAGCTGAATACACAACTCTTGCGCAAAATACAGAAACGCTGTCAAATTCAAAAGCTCTCAAACTTCATCTTCAACCTCACTACTCTTGTAATATCTTAGTGAGATTTAAGCTTAGAACTTAAGAGAAATATCACAGTTGTGATTATAGCTTTTTAAGAAGCATTTGTATACTCTTGCAAACATTTATTTTACATTGATTTATAAAAGGTTCCTAGAGTGATCAAGTTGTGATCAGTAGACTCTAGAAGACTTAGAAGTTTCTAAGTAGTGTATTTCCTAGAGTGATCAAGGTGTGATCAGAGTACTCTAGAAGACTTAGAAGGTATCTAAGTGGAAAACCATTGTAATCAAGGTTGATTAGTGGATTAAATCCTCAGGTGAGGTAAATCACTCTAAGGGGGTGGACTGGAGTAGTTTCGTTAACAACGAGCCAGGATAAAAATCATTGTGCAATTGTTTTTATCTTAAGAGTTTTTAAAATCACACTTATTCAAACTCCCCTTTCATTAAAGAAAAACATTATAAAAAATTTAAAAGTACAAAATCAATTTTCAACATTTCATTTTGTTTGTCGAGAAGTATTTTATTTTTATTAAACTTTTTAACATACTATTATGTCATTGTCATTAATGACAACACTGTTTTTCAAAAACAAAACTTTGCATGCACTTGAAAAACAATGGTGTTGTAAAACGAAAAAGCTGGATTTTATGTGTTGAAGCAAAATAATAGGGCTTTCTAAATACAAGTACAACGTAGTTAATATAGAAAATATTGAATAAAAATATTGTAGTGTATTTCCCAATTTAATCATAATATTGAAAATCAAAACCAAAATACATTTTAAGGTCTTTTATTTTTCAGTTTTTAAAACACCAAGTTTAAAACAGTTTTAAAGACAAATATTCTAAAGAGATCAATCAAACAAATTAATTAAATTTTGAATTTTTAAATTTATAAAAACAAAATTTTGATGCGTTAATGTGAAACTTTTACCTTTTACCTTTTAAACATAATGTCAAATTCAAACACAATTCAAGAGAAACTTAATTGAAACTTTTAAACTTGGGTCATGCTAACATGTGTCCTTAGGGCACATGTTAAAGATATTATAAATAGAAAAAGTTAAATGTAATTAAATGCAATAAAGTTATATTTAAAGTTTCGATACATTGTACACGTTTCAAGAAAATATTTCTATAAATATTTCATTAACTTGTGCCCTTGAGACACATGTTAGCTTTTCCCTTTAAACTTTTACCGTTAATAATATCTTCATCATCTACTACTACCAAGCAATAAAATTAATTGTATTTCATTGATGATTTCTGCATGATAGACATGCCATCGCATAATTTATTGAATGACATAATATTAGTAATTCTTGCATCAATGATTTCTGCATCATAGGCATTATTACAACAGTGACAATTTATTGAAATGACATAAAATTAACTGTTTTACGTCAATCATTTCTGGATCGTCTTACATCACAATTATTAAAACGAGAACCTTATCTATTAACTGTTCAGCAATGCTACACTATTTTTCACACTTATTTTTCAGCAACTGGAGGATCCATATCCCTAAATACTTACATTACATCTATGTCTGCCAACTATATTTATACGTTAAATAACTGTTTTTTTTAAAACTATAAATATATGAATATATTCATATAAGTAGATCCCCCATGTCCAGTCAGCCAAACAAGGGATAGGGGCTTCTGAAAACAGAATCTGTGTTTTATAGGGGGCGGTTTACAAAAAAAAAACTTCAGGGGGCCAAAACCGAAACTCGCCCTAATGGCAGGGGGGCATCGTATATTTAACCCTAAAATGCAATGAATGGTAAATGACATAAAATAAAGAGCGAAAAGGTAAAGTATGGAATAATAAGATACAGAATCGTAAAGTAAGGAATAGTATAGAGTTAGCACAAATACAAAGGTAGTATCAACGGTCATTTGTTCGATTCGGGGAAAATTTAGCGCTATGTTAAGCAATCGCCAAGTAACTTATATAGAAGTCACCCTACAACGAGACCGGTCAATAACAATCTATGTGTTGAAAAACAAATTGGAGAAATGATATATAAATCATTTTTCTATATTTGCAACACATGTAAAATAACACATGTTGGTTTTGTGTTGGCAACAATTTTGGAAAAACATTCTGTTTAGAGTATGTTATGAAGAATGCTTTGACATATTAGAAAAACATCATTGCAATTTTTTTAAAGATGTCAAAGCAGATGTCTTAACATTATGTGCTAAAATTGAACTGTATGTTAGTTTATGGTTTAGGGTTAAGTTTATATCAGGTGTCTATTTGTGAAAACTCAGGAGGATTTTTTCCGCTGCTGTTCAAATAACCTTGGAGTAATCTTGTCCTAATTTTATGGAGCTAATTAAGGAAAGCTTAAAACCCTATTTGTAGATTGGCCCAAGCCCATGTTTGCACGTTGCTGCTGCAGCACTATAAAAGACCAACTAATCCTAATTATGGAAGAGGCTTGTGGAATAAGGATTCTATGTGTTTATCGTGTTTAGTGTTTGAGTCTTTTGTTATTTGTAATCCGCTCTTATATTGTTTTGATATTCTAGTTGGAGTATTCTAGTTGAGTTGTAATTTGTCAATCATCTATATGCAATTAAGCGAATGATGGTAATGTGTCGTTGAAGAGTGTCTTCTGCATTTGATTAAGTCTTCAGTTTATCATAGCTTGTGATTGAAGGGATTTGAGGAGGGCCTCATACCTCAGTGAGTCTTAGGTAGAAGTATAGCACGGGTTGTGATTAGTTCGCAACCAGAGGTTGTTTGCTGAGGGTCTATGAATTGATACTATTTAGTGGAATTATCCCTGGCTTGGTAGCCCCCATAGTAGGTGTTGTTGTACACCGAACTGAGTTAACACTTCTGTGGGTCCTTTACCTTCTGTTACTATTTTTTACTACTAATTATCTTTTTCCATAGTGTTTAGGTCTCAGATTTTTTTGTCGTGACATCTTCTTCAACATCACATATCTGATACCAGAATTTCAATTGGTATCAGAGCAGGCATCATGCTCTGTATCTAGGTGAGATCAAGGGAAGATACTTTCTGGTACTATGGACAAGGAAGGAAGATTTGTGAGTAGACCACTTGTTATGAATGGAAGTAATTATGATTACTAGAAACCACGCATGGTGGCCTTCTTAAAATCATTGTACAGCAGGTCCTGGAAAGTTATCTTGAAATGTTGGAATCATCCTGTCATTATGGGAGTCGATAAACAACCCACTTCAAAGTTAAATCCTGAAGAAGATTGAAATAAAGAAGAGGATGAATTAGCTCTTGTAAATTCTAAAGCCTTGAATGCTATATTCAATGGAATTGACAAGAACATCTTCAGATTGGTGAACACATGTGAAGTAGCTAAAGATGACTGGGGAATTTTCATAACTACTCATGAAGGCACATCCAGAGTGAAGATGTCAAAACTTCAACTGCTCACCACCCAATTTGAGAATCTGAAGATGGAGGATGATGAAAGTATTCACGACTTTCATATGAATATTCTTGAGATTGCTAATGCATCCAGTGCATTAGGAGAAAAGATGTCAGAGGACAAACTGGTGAGAAAGATGCTCAGGTCTCTTCCCAAGAGATTTGACATGAAGGTGACTGCCATAGAAAAAGCTCAAGACATCAACCAGTTGAGATTGGATGAGCTTGTTGGATCTCTTCAAACCTTTGAATTGGGCATCAATGAAAGAACTGAAAAGAAGAATAAAAGCATAGCATTTGTAGCTAACATTGAAAGTGAAAAGGAGGAATATGATTTGAGTATAGATGAAGGAATATCCAATGCTATAGTATTGCTTTGAAGATAATTTAACAGGGTGATAAAACATATGGGGAGAAATCCAAGATCAAATGTCCAGAACAACTCATCTGACATTCACAAGTCAAAAAAGTTTGGAACAAGAAGATCTGAAGAAAAGTTCACTCAAGGAAAGGGACTACAATGTCATGAATGGGAAGACTTTGGCCACATTAAAGCTGAATGTCCTACATATCTTAAAAGACAGAAAAAGGCTCATCTGTAACTTGGTTTGAAGAGGATTCTGAAAGTGATCTTGAAGAGGAAGCTGCCAAGCATGTAAACGGTTTAACAGGTAGATATGTCTCTGATGAAGACTCTAGTAAAGATGAACTAACCTATGATGAGCTAGCTGCATCATACAAAGAATTGTATTTGAGAAGTACTGAATTATGTCAAGAAGGAGAGAAACGAAAAGGTCTCATATACAAATTAAAGGCAGAAAAGAAGGAGTATCTAAAAACCATATCTAGCCTGGAAGAAGAAGTAGGGTGTCTGAAGTCTGAACTTGAAAGATTCCACAAGTCTGTCAGAATGCTGAATAATGAGACTAACTCATTAGACGAAATCCTTCAAGTGGGAAGAGTAACTGGAGACATGAGTGGTATAGGATTTAATGAAAAAAAGAAAATCTAAGATAGGTTCCACTCATCCTAAATCTGAGCCAAAGATGTCGAATCAGATGTCTCAACATCATTGAAAGGGTAAAGTTAACCACAACAAGAAAAAATTCCAACGCTGGAGATATCATCATTGTGGACGGTTTGGTCATATAAAACCCATTTTGCTTCAGGTTATATGGGTTCCCTGAGCCCACACCTCTCCCTAGGTCTGCTAAGGTTGGTTCAAATGGCAAAAATGTGAAACACAGAGTCCCTAAGAATGTTGTTACCTGTCATATAACTCATATTTCACTCAGAGCTTCAACCAAAGACGACTGGTACTTTGATAGTGGTTGTTCTAGGCATATGACACATGCCAAAAATTTGTTGGTGGACATCAAATATCACTCCACTAGCTATGTTACTTTTGGTGATGGAGCTAAAGTCGAAATCAAAGGGATTAGAAATCTGGAGTGCTTAGGAGTTCCAAACCTTAATGATGTGTTGTTTGTGAAAGGAATGGCAACCAACCTAATAAGCATAAGTCAGTTGTGTGATTAAGGATACAAAGTAAGCTTCACCAAATCTGAGTGTCTTGTTACAAATAAGAAGAGTGAAGTGGTTATGAAAGGAGTTAGGTCTAAGGACAACTGTTACCTATGGGTTCCCCAAGAATTAAGTTATTCCTCCATATGCCAAAGATTCCCAAAAGAAAAGTGTAGCGGGGAAAATCTGAGATCGAAGCCATGGAATTGACTCGACTCAATATTTCAGTGAAAGTCGCCACCGCGCTTTATTTTTTCAAAGGAAAAGGGAAAAGAACGAATAAAACCCAGAGTTTGTTTTTAAAACAAAAAAGAAGAGATCTTAGGTACGGGTGTTGTTTATACAAGGGGAAGGTTTTAAGCACCCCTCATATCTGTGGTACTCCACAGGAACCTTTTTGAAAATCTGTGTCGTGTGTGCTAAAAAACGGTTTGTTTTATTTTTAAAATAAGCTCGGCAAAACGTTAAGCTTTGGGCCTACATACCTCCTCGGTGCAATGGAGAAGTCAAAGCTAATGTAGTTCCGCTTAAAGGGAAAACGTTTTTAAAACGAATAAACACCTTATCGTCGTTGGAGAGAAATACTCAGCCATTGATCTTGAGCATGAGAACAAACGAGTTCTTTGCATCGCTAATGAAAGAAGGGCTCCAACTCGGATAAAATCGACGAGTATGCCACTAGCTCTCTCACGCGGAAAAGATCTCATTATATCAATCAATTTCAAAATCGTGGGGTATAACCACTCGTTTTGACAATTAACAGTGTCTAAACTTTTGAAGAAAAAGCCACTAAGGGCAAAAGATATTTTTTAAGAAAAAGGTTTTGAAAAGGTTTGCAAACATAAGAATGTTTTTGAAAAAGGGAGAAGATTTTGAAAATTTAAGAATGGGAGGAGATGAAGAGGCTATCCTATTGCGTAAAATAAAAGCTAAGGAAAGAAACGGTCTAACCGAAGAAGAAGCCAACACTTGACATTATGGGTCAAGGTAGATTTCCCATCCTTTGGAATATCAATACTAAACCAACATTATCACTTGGGGATCCAGATGAATTTATTATCTTAGCACCACTTTGCATTAAGCACATTAAAATTCTGACGAAAATCGGGCAGAGTAACGGCTGTTTTCGGGTAAAATCCTTATATCAATGCCTTGGAATTAACCATCAAGGGCTTTCAAGGAAATACCTGCACACATAAACAAACAACAATCCAATGCCAGACAGACAGAATAAAAACAACAGAGTAACAATATCGTAAGGGTCCAGAGGTACTAAGTCCATAAGTCCGAATCTCCAAAATGCTAGGGATAGTAACCAATAGTCCAAAAGAGAACCTTAGGTGTTTTTTTTTAGATTTTTGTTGTTTATTAGTGTTTTGGCATAAAAGTAAAGTATGGTCCAAGTGGACAAAAAGAAAATAGCGGAAACATAAACATATGTCCAAATGGACAAAGAGAAAATAGCGGAATTATAAACGTCCAAATGGACAAAGAGAAAATGGCGGAATGTAAATATGATGAAATGATAAAATAAAGCGATAAAGCGAGAAATATAAAGAGCAATATAATAAAGTGTGGAAATTAAAGCCAATTGTTAGATGTTAAAGATAACCATCTTGAAACTTGTCAAGTATGTTATCAAAGTTAGTAATGAAGATCGATGGTGAGTGAAGGATGTTCTCGGATTTAAAGTCAATGGAAACTTATCAGAAGCTTGATAAAATCATAGCGACTACACGATAAATTTCCATAAGTCTTAAATCGACCGCATACAATTCTCTTCCATATTTGATCTTTTTTATTCGGGACACAAAATATTGCACTATGTTAAGCAGATCGCCAAGTGATTTATGTAGAAATCACCCTACAACGAGGCCGGTCAAAACTTTATGTGCTAATGCATGTGAGAGAAGCGATATGTAGATCACTCTCCGAAAGCAATACCGCACGAAAAGAAAAATGGTGAGTGATCTAGTCTCTACCAAGAAGCCATAAGAGTTCTCAAGGTATTAAGACTTTCATCGATCAAAATAAAGAGAAGTAAAAGATGGAACCACATTAAAAGCTCCTTTCATCCATAATTTCAATCACTTAATATTGCGGATTTGGATTCTCATCCTATCGACGCCCTAAGTCCATTGAAATTAGAGAGAAATTAGGCCTCTAACTTGTGATTCAAAGAAAATATCAAAAGAATGGAGTAGAAGATGAGTTAGAACCAAAAACAAGTCAAAAACCACAAAAATCAGCATTCTGCCCGGTGTAAATCGATTTGCACAGAGTGTAAATCGATTTGCATAACTCTGTTTTCAAAATCTGCGCAGTTTTCAATTGTGTAAATCGATTTGCACAAGATGTAAATCGATTTGCACAACACAGTTTTCAAAAAAACAGCAAATAAAGAGAATAAAACTTGTTTAAGCATAAAACCAAACACCTTGTGATCTTGGATCAATTTGTGCACGAAAATGTATCAAGTAAGCAAGCAAATTTCATCAATGTAGCACCAAAGGTGCATCAAGCATAAACAACAATGGATCACATCTTGAATTATGTAAAGGATCTAGAATTTTACCAAATCTTCACAAACTTTGGATCTTCTTCAAGAACACACAACCACAAGCCTTGATCTCTCACAATTGATGAAGAAAGTAGTGTTTATGTTGAGGTTTAGCTCTAAATTAGTGAGGTTCAAGATGTAACTCACTAATTTTGTGGAAGAAATGAGAGCTTTGAGTGAGGGGTTTGGAAGAGGTGAGGAGAGAATTTGCAATAAGTTTCTTGGCTATCAAAGCTTGAAAAATGAGGAGGGGAATGCCTCAATTTATAGCACTTAGGCTTGGGAGATTTTGTGGCTTGGAGTTAGGATTGGAAAATAGAATTAGGCTTGGGAAATGGTTTTGGAGCCAAAAATGAAATCCAATGGTCTTGATGCAATCACATGAGGGTTCATGATAAAATGATGTAGGAAATCAAATGTAAGAACTAAGTCATGCTTCCCATGCTTGCAAATGATGTCAACACTTTCAAAAGCTGAAATTTGCCTTCATTTTTCCAAATCCGCACTGGTGCAATCGATTTGCACCTTATGCAAATCTATTTACATAGCTGAAAAAGGCAAAATCTGGGGCAAAAACAGTTATGCAAATCGATTGCTGTCTTATGCGAATCGATTTGCACTGATGGAAGAAGCAAATCTGGTGCAGAAACAGTTGTGTAAATCGATTTACACCTTATGCAAATCGATTTGCATAGTGAAAATGTTGAAAAATGCTCCTTTTGATGGATGTTTTGACTTGATACCTACAAAACACAAACACACAAAAGCACAAGGCAATATTTTTGGTATTTTGGTTAGTAAAACAATATATACAAGACTAAACATGGGTGCTTGATGATTCCCTTGCAGATGAATTGAGCATAACATCACAAGTAGAGTTCTAAGTTAAAACTTCTTGATTGATGATTGGTATGCAAATGATGTGTGATCTTAGGGTCAAAAATTGGGGTATGACAAAAAGGAAGGAGAACTCATGATTATTCTAATGTATGTTGATAATGATGTGCTTTGTAGAATGCTTTATAAGATATCTCAACATTGTGGAAAAAAAATGAAGCCAGAGTTTGAGATGCACCCTGTTGGTAAGCTAACCTATGATCTCGGTCATCAGCGTGTGGGAATATCATTAAAGTGTTGTTATGCCATTTAGTATGGTATGAAAATACCACTCAAGATAATTTAGGTTTCCAACAAGGAAAGAGCCCATATCAAAAACAATCATTTCAAGCTATACTCAAATGTTTTCCCACACGCTACACGATTCACTGCAACAACCCTTTCATCTTCTCGCACAAAAAAATTCCTTTTCTTCACCATTCCCTTTTTCGCAAAATCACAAAGATGTCACAACGTTGTGATTCGTCTTCTTCCAAATGTACCTCTGATAAAGAGAATGCTTCTGGGTCGATCTTTGAAACCCACACTGTGCAACCTTCCTTGGATGACGTTCTTGATGTTGTCCCATTGTCAATTGTTCCTTACTCTGAGACAGAGTTCAAGAAGGTCAGATCATCCCATGCAAAGCCATCACAAGCTGTGTCTGATATACCTAAAGGTAACACTACTAAACCTGTCGTTGGACCTTCTTTAACTAAAAGGTCAGAGGAAGACATTGTTGCTACTGATAGAACTGTTAGAAAGATTGTAGCTGAGGTTTTAGGTATAGCTGTGTCTGGGACCTCCAACTCTCTCTCCCGAACGCCTGCTGAGGTAAACACATGAACTATCTCCCATAGTTTTTCTACATCATCCGCATCGGAGAAGGATGATGGCGATGGTAAACTTGCCAAGTTTGCTACCTCTATCCTAGAGGAAGTGAGAACTAGGACTGAACAAGATGTGGAGCCAACATCTGCAGAGAAGGATTCCTATGTCAATCTTGATGCTCTTGAGTCAAGAGAAACTATGAACCCTTCTGCTGAAGAAGTTGTGAATCTGGATGATCTGTCTAACAATGATCTTCTCACCACTGTGATGCCTCGAATTGCTAAGAGACTCAGGTCGAGAAAAGGAAAATCTGTGGTAGTCAACACTCCTACAAAGAGTACCAAGAAAAGACTATGTATGGACCTTCAAAGGCTTGGAGCAAAGGGGTCCCTCCCTCTAACAAGAGAAAGTTTAGGGATGATACGGATTCAGAATATGATGTTGAAGATGATGTCCAGGACATCTCCCATGTGAAGAGGCCTGAAATAAAGTAACTCTCTGTTAGAGTTCCTGATGTCCCTCTTGACAACATTTCGTTTCACTCTGTAGACAGTGTTGAGCAATGGAAATATGTTTACCAAAGGAGAATTTCCCTTTAAAGAGAATTGGAAAAAGATGTCTTTGAGTGTCATGAGATTATGGAGCTGATTTCTTATGTTGGATTGATTAAAACTGTAACGAGATTTGCTAAATGTTATGAGGGTCTCGTGAAGGAGTTCACTGTTAACATTCTTGTGAATTATGCTGACCCTAGAAGTAAAGAGTTTAGGAAAGTGTATGTTAGAGGTAGATGTGTTGAATTCTGACCTGTTGTCATCAACAAATATCTGGACAAAAGTGAAGATGAACAAGGTGAACTGGAAGTAACAGATAACCAGGTTTGCAAAGTTATAACTGCAAATCAGGTGAATACCTGGCATGTGAACGACAAGCTCCCATCTAGCAAATTGAGTGTCAAATATGCCATCCTCCATAGAATTAGAGCTGCAAATTGGGTTATTACCAACAACTCTTCAGTTATCTCTGTGAGTTTTGGAAAATTTATTTATACAGTTGGAAGCAAGAAGGCCTTTGATTATGGTGCCTACATTTTTGATCAAACTATGAATCATAGTGGCACATGCGCAGTAAAGATACCTATTGCCTTTCCTACTCTCATCTGTGGTATTATCCTAAGCCAATATCCTGGGATTCTTCTTGGTACTGATGTAATATCCAAAATGGAGTCTATTTTGTCCCTTCACTTTAAACTGTTTACAGGTAAGCATGTCCTTGACATTGCAATGACATCTGCATCTGCTAATAACAAGACCTCAACCAAGGCTAAAATGATTTCTGAACTAGTGGAGGCTTGTAAAGAACTTGATGAAGTTATCAGGGTTAGCACAGCAAGGAAGCTTAAGTTCGAAAAGATGATCAAGGATCTTAAGAAGGGTGACTGTGTTGGTGAGGAACTGGGCTCTGAAGGAGGAAAGTCTGATGATGAGGAAGGCAGTTCTGAAGCTGTTGGGTCTACTGGTCCTGAAGACAGTTAGAACCTGTGTTGATGTTTGTGATTCCCTTTCGTTTTTTTGTTTGTTTTGGCACCTGCATGTGCTTGCTTCATGGATTTTGTTTGTGTTGTACTCTGTAAACTACCTGGAATATTTTTCTTGCTTGTATATTTAGCATATTATGGCTAAAAAAGGGGAGAGTTTAGTAGTTGTTTAATAGTAGTCTCTTTGAGTTTAGTAGTTTCTGCTACTTATGGTGAGTTTGAGGGGGAGCAAAATTATGGAGTTGTGCTACTTATGGTGAGTATGAGAGGGAGAAAAATTATGGATTTGGGGAGGAGCAAATAATGTCCCAAGATGTTTTGTGCTGAGCTGCCGTGCTTCTCTGATTAGTTGCTCAGATTGGTGTTTCTGATTGCTGTTTCTGGCTGAGTGACCAAATATTGTTTTAGCCAAAATGTGCCAAAGGAAGAGTTTGTTGGTTCTGTGTTGGCAGCAATTTTGGTAAAACATTTTGTTCAGAGTATGTTATGAAGAATGCTTTAACATGTTAGCAAAATATCCTAGTAGTTTTTTTAAAGATGTCAAAGCATATGTCTTAACATTATGTGCTAAAACTGAACTGTGTGTTAGTTTATGGTTTTGAGTTAAGTTTATATCAGGTGTCTATTTGTGTAAACTTAGGAGGAGTTTTTTCACTGCTGTTCCAATAACCTTGGAGTAATATTGTCTTGATTTTATGGAGCTAATAAAGGAAAACTTAAAACCCTATTTGAATATTTGCCCAAGCCCATGTTTGCACGCTACTGCTGCTGCTCTATAAAAGACCAGCTAATCCTAATTTTGGGAGAGGCTTGTGGAATAAGGATTTTGTTTGTTTATCGTATTTAGTGTTTGAGTCTTTTGATACTTGTAATCCGCTCTTATATTGTTTTGATATTAGAGTTGGAGTATTCTAGTTGAGTTGTAATTGGTTAATCATCTATAAGCTATTAAGCAAATGATGGTTACGTGTCGTTGAAGAGTGTCTTCTGCATTCAATTAAGTCTATAGTTTATCACAGCTTGTGATTGAAGGGATTTGAGGAGGGCCTCATACCTAGGTGAGTCTTAGGTAGAAGCATAGCACCAGTAGTGATTAAGTGATTAGATCATAAACCAGAGGTTGTTTGCTGAGGGTCTATGAATTGATACTATATAGTGGACTTATCCCTCGCTTGGTAGCCCCTAGAGTAGGTGTTGTTGTACACCAAACTGGGTTAACAGTTATGTATGTCCTTTACCTTCTGTTACTGTTTTTTACTACTAATTATCTTGTTCCATAATGTTTATTTCTCAGATATTTGTGTCGTTACATCTCCTTCGACATCACATGTCTGATACCAGAATTTCAACACACAAAATGATCAAGACAAAGTTGAGGAGCTTAATAAGATCATTACATCAATCAAAACTTCCTTAATAATTAGGACAAACTTATAATTGATCTAAAGTACGTAAGGTAATCTCATGATTACTTTGAAGTAAATTTGAAATAAAGAAAGTTCATCAATACTATTTAAGTTTTAATTGAACAAATATGAATCTTTAAGTCCAATTGATCAAAAGAAATAAGAAGGGGACTTTTGTGAAAATTCTGAAATTTTTTGGAATAAAAAACGAAATTAAAATGAATTTATGAAGTTAAAATGAAATAAGAGAAAAGATATTAATGCAGAACAAAACTCAGCCATCTGATCTAGTCTATTTCAACATAGTAATGACATCGGAAGGTCTAGATCAATAGTACACTATAAATACAGTGGGCAAGAGTATAGGGAATCAACAAATCTATCATCTTCTCAAGTGAGGACAAGTGGCTCAGGTGGCCACTTCTCACTCATCAAACGGCTGCGCAGATCATGAGGTAGGAAGATAAGTAATATTGAATTTAACCAGAAAGGGAGAGCAGTATCAGTATCCTATCATTATCATCCTTGTAGGAAAACCAATACTCTCTCCTCACAATTCATCTCCGTTTTCTTTCTCATAAAAAAAATAAACCAACATCAAAGTATAAGAGACAAAACATATTTAAAACACAAACTGAAGAACATATGCAGTGGTGGAACGATGAACACGGGCGTCCGGAGAACGGTTTACGGGAGCGACAACCACGAGTTCACGGCGGCACTGTCGTAACAACCAATAATCCAAAAAAATTACATCCTCTAGTTCATTTCTCTTCTCTGATTCCAAATCAGGTTTTAAAATTTTCAAAAGGTAAGCTGATGTTAGTAGATCTACATATGAACTTTAAGAGTTTCATATCTAAAATCAACATAATAATGTAGGGAAACTTGAAATAAAGGGTGGATTCGGTTTAGACAGCATAGTCTCAACCTTTTAATGTTGACAAAATGAAGAATGGTGGTTTTTTAACAACATCATCAATCCCACTTTCAGATATACCAACCTAAACAAACAAATCAAATAATTCACATTAATAAATAAACTCAAAAATGAGTCAAGAACTACATATTCAGAAGCCGCTGAATTCGTTTTCATCAAAGATTCAAAAGCCGCAGATCCGCTTATGTTATATCCCTAAATATTATCCCAAAAGCAAATTTAATATATGCAGAGGAAGAAGAAACGGAGCCGAGAGAGAAAGGGGCGACGACCGATTTAGGGTTTAAGGAGATAATAAGATCGAAAACGGAGAGAGAAGAGAGAAAGGGAGAAAAAATTGAAACGTAAATATTGAAATGAGAGATAAAAGGGAAGAGAGGTATTAAAAAATGGGGAGAGAGTAATGCCACGTTTCAATACATCTATGGGTAGAAAAGCATCAAATGTAGTAGAAGAAAAATGAGGAGACACTTGTCAAAACTAAAGCTTTTAATTGGGAATAGAAATATGAATTAGTTAATTACTATTAGGGATATGAGTTAGTGTAAAATAAAAATGAGTCGAAGGGTATATTGGGGAAAGCTTAAGCATATTTCAATCTTAAGTAAGTAGTTGATTTAATGATGAAACCAATTAATGACACAATATTATATTGGTGTTATAGAATTATATATATATATATATATATATATATATATATATATATATAAATAATATTATGTGTACTTTAAAAAATTTTGCAAAATAAAACTTGTTCGCCATATAAATACAGTGAACAATGCATGGTGTAAGTATTGGAATTTTTTAAAAATAACTATATTTTCCTACAAAATTCTCCAAATAACCATGTTTTCCCATTAATTTCCGAACTACCCATGTTTCAAACAAAAAAAATTTGCAACACAGAGCACAAAACAACTGAATTGGCGCCTACATTGGACAAATTACAAGGCATGCCAATTGAATTGGCGCATCCAATAGGCCAAGCCAATAAAATTGACACCTATGTATTAGTGTTAGGAGGAGACGCCAGTTCATTTGGCGCTTATGTGTTCCATATATTTTTGAATTTTATAGTTATTAATTATAAATTTTAATTAATAATAATAATATTTAATTTAAATTGGGTTACATACTAGAATATTATTTACACTAATGATAACGACTCTCTTGATCATACACGCCACTAGTTCTACACCCTCTATGTATCCTTTCTCATACATGTCTCTGTTGACTCCCCTAAGGTGTTTAATACGAGAATTCTGGAGCATGACCGTCACCAAATTCCCTAAGAATTTCTTGTAATTCTACGTAGTTTTGTGTCTAAGTTAACGTGTTGTTGTAATTGAGTTTGTTGCCCATGTCATTGTAGTTGGAGTTTATTGTTTTGGTTGATGAGGTTATTAGTGAGCGGCCTGATCGATTGAATGACGAAATCGGTGTGAATGCTTCGCTGTGGAAAGGAAGTAATGGTTGTTGTGGTGTTTGGTGGCTATCTGTTTGTTGGATGTTTTAGTATTGTAATGTTTGGGTGTTTTGTCTATGGTAGGAAGTGTTGGTTGTAACACCCTTCTAAACCCCGCGGAAAATAATAAAATAATTCAAAGTAAAACATGAAAACAAGGGTGCCACAATTCAATTTAAAACAAATTATCATAAATCAATTGTCATGCTTCACTTAGGGGCAAATCATCCATTTAACAAAATCATGTTTCTATACAACGGAACATTGATCAACAGATAAGCATAACATCATCTATGCAATATCTCACAAAATTACTCCAATAACAACAAAATAGAGCATCGTCATCAAATCTAAGCTAGCGTTCCCCCAGTGTTACAATATCAGAGCATGACACCGACGCTATACTAAACAAACTGACTCATGAGCTAATCCTCACCGAGCCAAAAGCCGCTATCCTCAATCTGAAAATGTCAACAGTAAGGGTGAGTCTCATTCTCAATTAATCAATGTTATGCATTCATAAGCAACAAAACATCATAATATATCATTCACCCAATTTGTCATATATTCATATTCACATCTATATTTCATCAATTCACACAATAATAGAATACATCACCAAAAGACAACACCATAACAATTACACCATCATCAAATATAACATTGGACAATCTTCCATTCATGTTATAATAACACAAGTAGCCTAATGCAAATGCAACTATATGCATGTGGTACAAAAGTCTGGGATAACCCAACTCACCGATCCACCATCGTCAAGGATACGGCAACACCCACTCACTAATTCCACACAATGGGAATTAGCTACCACTGATCCACCATCGTCAAGGATCAGCCACATAATGATTATGAAATGCATGTATCAACCATAACATGCTCATCATCCACATAAACCATCCAAATGTCATAATCATCAACCAACACAATAATCAATAGCCACACACAATTATGCTATTTCTCAACCATAATAAAATACATATTTTACCTCAACAATAAACGTCTATCAAACATCAATTACCACCACGACATCATAACAGATAGAACATCCGCCATTCAGTGCAACAACAATGACACCTCTCACAAACGTGTACTAAGTACCACAAATCAACCCAACAAAACAAAGTATTTACATCACCATTCATCAAAATACATGATAACCATATCTACCATGAACAACATCCATTTTGCATAATAAGCAGAAACAATCACATTATAACAAACCCCATCATTGCACATATTCAATTATGCAAACAACAAACCATTGCACCTCATCAACTACACAAAACAAGAATAAACCACATTTGAAGAAAACGATACTTTTCAAAATAAAATCAAGTTATTGTTGTTATATTTATTTTATATGGTAGAACATTCAATTTCAGGAACAACGTCCAAAACAGCGTCTAAAACGGACTTACGGTTTGAAAGTTACACATTTTTACATTTTTCAAAGAAAACAACTATCGCTACAGCACGCGGCGCCAACCGGGTTCGCGGTGCGGAACGAGAAAAAGTTACGCCTTCGCGGAGCCAACACATGGACGCGGCGCGACCTGAGCGTATCACAACTTCCTGGTTTTCTGCCCAACGGTTCGCGGCGCAAACAGAGGTTCGCGGCGCGACCTGGCAATTTTGCAGAATTACGGGTCTGCGTTCAGACTCTGCGATTTCACATCCTTTTCACCCAAAAACGATTCCAGACATCGTATACAGGCATATAATCATCGAATTTCTCATCACACATCATTATACATCAAAACAACACATCAATAACCAACCATCTATACAAATTCATCAATTATCCCAAATCATAACATACCTAACAATATCAAATCCCAATATACCCAATCGAATCGAATCATACGTTAATCCATCCCATTACCCATAATCACATAATAGAAATTAACCGGAAGAGTCCCCCTTACCTTAGCCAAGAGTTCTTGATTGGTCTCTCCCTCCATTGCTCCTCTTTCACGTTCTTCGTGTTCCAAACTCTTTTCACATCCCTTTCTCTTATTCTCAATTCCTTATTATTTTATAAAATAACCTTTTAATTAGAATAGGGCCTTTACTAACATAACACCCCCTCATTCCTTAACATCACACATGGCCCAACACCATAACCATCCTTTCCCAATTAATATCCCACAAACCACCAATAATTCTAATTATTAATTAAATTTCTATTTAAATTAAAAATTAAAATATACGGGTGTTACAACTCTCCTCCACTAAAAGAGTTTTCGTCCTCGAAAACATACCTCAAGTAGCCAGCTCTTACAAGAGTCCTTCACCTGACTCTCCAGCTCCTAATTAACATTACCACGTGATAGGTCCTCCCTAAGCCACTCTGACCAACGCTATCTCTTTACCGCACAGTTACTTCAACTTTTGATCTTCGATCCTCAAATTCATCTTGTATAACCAACAGAAAGCACATCTCACGCATTCACTCTCAGCTCTTACGTCGCATCTGACTCCCCAAAGGTGTACTACTCGTTATACCTCCAAAAGGTTAACAACAATAAAACATTGAGGTACAACCTATACAATACGCTCAACAACTGAGTAATACAATTACACAATCAATAGTATGATCACACTTGATCAACAATGCAGTAATGCATTCCATCTACCAAACATACCAACCTTAGACACACTCTTCCATCTGAGCGATAAAGTAATACTTACACTTTTCACTAACCGCTTCCTTCGAGAAACTCAATAATAATATTCCTATATCATCGGATTTCAACTTTCTGACTCCGCTTAAGTCAAGCCATCGACTATCCAACACTTTACATTCCGTTTTTTCCGCACTACTCTGACTACTCATCACAATCATCTATACCAATTAGACTTCTGAGCTTTACCCGATCCCGACTCTCTTTACTTATTCGTTCAAGAATCATTCTTCATCATTCATGGTACCAACTTACCACTCAGTAATACTTATTCGCACTCAAAAACAAATTCCTGAGTTACTACATCTATTAAACATTCCGGCCATCGGAACGAGTGCACACAAGTAATTATAATCACGCTCATCAGCCTCAATACGCCATTTCTTACAAAACAACTCAAATTGAGTCTCGCTCTTCTCTAAGAATTAAATCATCCTCATCCTTCTTAGAGTATAATTCCTTATTATATCTGGAATCTACAATAACCCCTTAACAACAACACAAAATTACAACGTCATACAGCATCAACTCTTCGTTTTAATTTCGCCGAATACATACCCGTTAACTACGTACAACCGTAATAACATACTCATCATCTCGGCAATTATTCAAAAGAGTTATAATTCTTCGACACGACATCCTTACATCCACTGGATTCTAAATCCAACATATAGATCAATACATATTCTCTATGTAGGCTTCCGACATATTAATTCCTTACTTCCCGCGAGTAGTACTCATAACACTACTCCACATCACACTTTCGCTGTGCGACTCTGATTTACCCGTCTTAAGTCATTTGTCCATCATGTTGCACTCTTTCATATCCACCTCTTCATAAATTCACACAACATAGTGAGTGATTATTCCCACGGCTTCGCATTCATCACATCTTATACCATTAAGGTAACAAAACAAGTTCATCTCATTTATAAGATTCCGTCTACTATCAACAAGAGATTAAGGGTGATCAAGTCCTCAATTTGTCAATAGATAGTCGTCATCCATATTTAAGCATAAACTGTCGTTACTACATAACAGTGTCCTTTCCGAGTTTGCACCCAAACTCATTAACATCGTCGTAGTTCAATAATCCACTACGGTGTCCTTCTTCTAGAATATTCTTCCGAAGCTCAAAACATCAGAAACACAAATCCAATCACTCAACCTCATTATATTATTCCCGTCGATTCTGAATTCACCGCCTTTACCTTGGTAATTCAAAGTCAACCTATCGATCAACTCAACATCGTCTTTCTGACCTTCTCTAATCTCGTTAAGAATACCACTAGTCATCTTCTAGCATACTCAATCTAACACTATTAGGAATGCCTTCACATACTAACTCAAGTCTCTAAATTGTCCAATTAAATCCAACTCATTCATCATTAGCACCGACATATTTAAAGACTTCCTACGCAACACAATAGCTCAACATTTTCCTTACTAGGATGGTAATTCAAACCAAATTCTTAATCCTAAAAAAAAATATTCATTTCTGCTGCCTCATATTAAGCCCCTTTCTGACCAAAGAGGTACTTCAATTCTTATGATCACTAAACACTTCGAATTTTGAACCATACAATTAACCTGCAAGACCAAGACAACATTCATAACTCGTGGTTTTAATCCAAATTCTATTACATCCTTCACGTCCAAATATCATCCCACTCGGAATCTCAACAAAGTCTTCCTCACGTCAACAAATGTTAGAAATTCCCTACAATTCTCCTTTTATACTTATCGTTACTCTGCCATCACAAATATGATTCCAAGGGTTCTAAAGTTTACTTCACCTTTACTACTAATTTACTCATTCACTAAAATTCATCGGACCTCAAACCATCTTTATTACCGAACATCTCATCAACAACATTTTCTACTCAACTTCGTTTCAAACAATCACGATAGTAGGCATTCTTATTCAACGAGCTTCACACCTCCGCAACCGACTTTAAAATATCTCCTCATAGGATCACCCTACTGTATTTATAACTCTCCCATAAGGTAGAACATAATCTCTCCTCTTCGTAGGTTCAAACGGCACATTAATCCGACACTCGAAACTCAAGATATGAATTTTCCAATCATTGCCCGAAAAATGCAACATTGACATCATGCAACGACACTCTATACGATATATCCAAAACTCCTCAATTGGTAAATTCAATTCTTAAAATTACTCCTCAACAAACCTTCTAATTATTCCTTCGATCCATTCAACACTGACACTGACATCCCGTGCAGTACCAATAAACAAGTCTAGTTATAAGAACAAGAGTAACCGTAACTTCACCTCTTTCCAACGTCATCCTGTCACAATTAATTATGTTACAGCTGCTGCAACCATTTTTATAACGAATTTCATCTCGTTAGCTTTCCGACGCTTCAAACGGAACTCAAATCGGATGTCCAGAACTCTAGTTATGAATTTTCGAAGTTCTGCAGCTATTCAGCAATTTTCCTGCGTTTTTCTTACGAAAATCTCACTCCAAAACTCATTCTCTTAACTCGATTACATTCCAAACAACCCCTTATCATATCCCTTTACTTCCAAACATTCTTATAACTTGAGCAACACATCCCATCGCCGAAGTGCGATTTCTGACATTACGACCGCAGTCCTCTTTGTAACTTGCAGCTGAACCTCTTCCGAGACGCAAGGCTACTCAACTGACAACTTCGCAGTCCATCAGCAGAGCTGATACATTGCAACTTCCTAATCTCCCTCTCCTACAAATAATCGTCAATTACCTCTAATCATCTTCCCTCCAGATGTTCCAACTTAACTACCAGTCAAGTCCTAATTCCAAGTCACCTTCAATTCGGGAAACAACAAACTCCAAAAATGCTTGCACTGTTGCCAACAACAGCCTACTGAATCAATCTTCTTACAACTGAAACATAACCGAGAAGCGAAGCTTCTCCCCCACTTGTTTCAATCCAACACCTGCAACAAACAACCAAGTACCGACAGTGATTCACTCACATGTCGCGTACCAAGGAATAAAATGCCGACAATATTCAACCGTGGTGTAACTCAACTGACTCAACAATTGACCGGACGGACCGACCTGCTCTGATACCACTATTGTAACACCCTTCCAAACTTCGCGGAAAATAATAAAATAATTCAGAGTAAAACATGAAAACAAGGGTGCCACAATTCAATTTAAAACAAATTATCATAAATCAATTGTCATGCTTCACTTAGGGGCAAATCATTCATTTAACAAAATCATGTTTCTATACAGCGGAACATTGATCAACAGATAAGCATAACATCATCTATGCAATATCTCACAAAATTACTCCAATAACAACAAAATAGAGCATTGTCATCAAATCTAAGCTAGCGTTCCCCCCAGTGTTACAATATCAGAGCATGACACCGACGCTATACTAAACAAACTGACTCATGAGCTAATCCTCACCGAGCCAAAAGCCGCTATCCTCAATCTGAAAATGTCAACAGTAAGGATGAGTCTCATTCTCAATTAATCAATGTTATGCATTCATAAGCAACAAAACATCATAATATATCATTCACCCAATTTGTCATATATTCAGATTCACATCTATATTTCATCAATTCACACAATAATAGAATACATCACCAAAAGACAACACCATAACAATTACACCATCATCAAATATAACATTGGACAATCTTCCATTCATGTTATAATAACACAAGTAGCCTAATGCAAATGCAACTATATGCATGTGGTACCAAAGTCTGGGATAACCCAACTCACCGATCCACCATCGTCAAGGATACGGCAACACCCACTCACTAATTCCACACAATGGAAATTAGCTACCACTGATCCACCATCGTCAAGGATCAGCCACATAATGATTATGAAATGCATGTATCAACCATAACATGCTCATCATCCACATAAACCATCCAAATGTCATAATCATCAACCAACACAATAATCAATAGCCACACACAATTATGCTATTTCTCAACCATAATAAAATACATATTTTACCTCAACAATATACGTATATCAAACATCAATTACCACCACGACATCATAACAGATAGAACATCCGCCATTCAGTGCAACAACAATGACACCTCTCACAAACGTGTACTAAGTACCACAAATCAACCCAACAAAACAGAGTATTTACATCACCATTCATCAAAATACATGATAACCATATCTACCATGAACAACATCCATTTTGCATAATAAGCAGAAACAATCACATTATAACAAACCCCATCATTGCACATATTCAATTATGCAAACAACAAACCATTGCACCTAATCAACTACACAAAACAAGAATAAACCATATTTGAAGAAAACGATACTTTTCAAAATAAAATCAAGTTATTGTTGTTATATTTATTTTATATGGTAGAACATTCAATTTAAGGAACAACGTCCAAAACAGCGTCTAAAACGGACTTACGGTTTGAAAGTTACACATTTTTACATTTTTCAAAGAAAACAACTATCGCTACAGCACGCGGCGCCAACCGGGTTCGCGGCGCGGAACGAGAAAAAGTTACGCCTTCGCGGCGCCAACACATGGACGCGGCGCGACCTGATCGTATCACAACTTCCTGGTTTTCTGCCCAACGGTTCGCGGCGCAAACAGAGGTTCGCGGCGCGACCTGGCAATTTTGCAGAATTACGGGTCTGCGTTCAGACTCTGCGATTTCACATCCTTTTCACCCAAAAACGATTCCAGACATCGTATACAGGCATATAATCATCGAATTTCTCATCACACATCATTATACATCAAAACAACACATCAATAACCAACCATCTATACAAATTCATCAATTATCCCAAATCATAACATACCTAACAATATCAAATCCCAATATACCCAATCGAATCGAATCATACGTTAATCCATCCCATTACCCACAATCACATAATAGAAATTAACCGGAAGAGTCCCCCCTTACCTTAGCCAAGAGTTCTTGATTGGTCTCTCCCTCCATTGCTCCTCTTTCACGTTCTTCGTGTTCCAAACTCTTTTCACATCCCTTTCTCTTATTCTCAATTCCTTATTATTTTATGAAATAACCTTTTAATTAGAATAGGGCCTTTACTAACATAACACCCCCTCATTCCTTAACATCACACATGGCCCAACACCATAACCATCCTTTCCCAATTAATATCCCACAAACCACCAATAATTCTAATTATTAATTAAATTTCTATTTAAATTAAAAATTAAAATATACGGGTGTTACATTGGTGTCATATGTTTCTTGGATGTTTTGACTATGGTAGGAGGATGTGTTAGCAACATATGATTGCTGGGAGTTTTGATAATAATCATATTGTTGTTAAGGGTATAGCGCATGCTCCTGGTTTTGTGGTTTGGTGTGTGGCATGTATTGGTTGTGGGTTTGTAATCTTGTTGGGATGGATGTTTTATGTAAGTGGTTTGGTAATTTTTTTGGGATTAGATGTTGAAGCTTGCTGCATATATGTAAGTGGTTTAGGGTGAGTCGTATAAATAATTATCTTTGGAGAAAAAATCAATTGTAACTAATCTATATTAAATATAATTATGAGTTGGTTTAGTTTCAGTTGCAATGGTTTAGTTTCGTTAAAGTTTCATTGTTTCAAGACTTTACATTGTTTCCACTACCAGAGGTACATTGAGAGATTTGAGATTTATTGATGCATGTCTAACTGTAGCTCCACACATTCGCTATCGTGCATCTCCATAGTGGTGAACTTGATGATCGGTATTGTTCCAGTCCAAACGGTTGCATCTTCTTCGTTTCTTTCATGTTGATGTTCCAAACCCAGATATGGCCTTCAAATAAATTGTAGAGAAACATAAATTATATTAGTAAATAGTTAATATTAAAAAATAATTATTATGAAACGATTAGCTTAATCGAAATACATCGTTTGGTGTTAGGTGATCCAAGAAATTTTGATAGACCATGATGTAGTTTCAAGGACATTAGTTATAATTCATCCTACGAATGGACCACTCAAACCAAAAAATTTTAAATAAAATATTTAGAATTAATAGTTTAAAGTGAGTAATTGGAAATAATGTTAAAAACTTTCTTTGTTGCGTAGGGGAATGTGAGGTTGTTGTTGTTGACGAGCGCTAGAGTCAAATAACTTGAGCAACCTCATGCTTGTAGCAAAATGATGCATCCATAAATTATAGATGTGTCTTTATTTATGTTTTTACACAAAGAGATATACATATAGGACAAACAAGCTTAACCTATAAACTATTTACAAGTTGAACTTAAACTATTCATTCTTATTTTATCTATGTTTCTTAAACAAGGTAAATATATAATTAGTAGCATAATATAATATCTATTTTTTTTAATATTTCATCTAATTTTATATCTATGTAATAAATTTTAAGGCGCGTAAGTAAAATAGCCTAGCCTCTTGGGTTATCATCTAACCAGTCGACACCCTCAATAGTTAGACCCAATAACATGTACATGTCCTCTAGTGCTACGGTACACTCGACGGTTAGAAGAAAGAATGTGTGTGTTTCAAGTTTCCATATTTCTTGTTGTGCAAGTATAAACTCAACATCAACAGAGTATGCCATGATTTTGATAACATGACCAAAACCGGAGCGCTCTAAATAAGGTTTGATAAATTCGCCGTGTACGATATATTCATGGACACGAGTACAAAATCTAGACGGACCTAATAAAAGGATAAATAATTTATTTCATTAAAATAATGGGTTAACACTTTAACTGCAGTCATAGAGAGATAAAAACTTAGATAAGAAATAATATTATCGATGGTTCCATATATTTCTCCCATGTTCAAGAGAGCCATTTTGCTAGTGAGAGAATGTGAGTACTTGGTAAGATATTATTGTGTATTTATTGGTGATGGAAATGAAGTGAATAAGACTTCTATTTATAATGAAGGGAGTGACAAAATATCAATGAGAAATTTCTTTACACTAAATGCAGGTTATTGGGGAGTAAGTTGTTAGTTGTACATGATTAATGCATGTATGTAAAAGTGAGAACCCATCTCAATTGGAAATTTTGTTCATTTTTTATTGGCAATTGGACGATCTTCTACTTGATTTAGGGGAGGAGTGTGGCTACCTCGGTCTCCCTCGGGACTTTGAGAAGGACTTTGGTGTTTCCTTAACTATTGTGAGTTCTTACTTGGGAGTTTCTTCTTTCTTTATCGTGGTCGACTCGGGGACGGAGGTATGAGTTCTTTTTTATACGGCCTCCTAAATAATGTTTCTTCATGGAGGAGCATTTTAGAGGCTTTCTTTAAGCTGCAATAACCTTTCCTTTACTACTTGCAAATTCTACTGTCAAACGACGTGTACATGTTGTTCAGGTGCTCGTTAGCGCCTTGCACTCCAAGGTTAGCTCGTAATAATTGGAAACCAGGTAAAATTTCAGGTGCTGGAACTGGATGTGGAATCTAAGGTCAAATTATAAGTAATTGTACAGATCTAGTTACCTAAGGAGTTTAAACAAGATACGGATGCAACAAAACCTCCTCTTATGGATTCACGATGTCTTTATAAGGAGGCAGAGGTAGGTGTGGTTGATAGTCCCCTTTTTGAGATGCAGTAGTTGTGGAAGCTTCTCGAGCAGCAACAAAACGGGTAACTTTAGATCCAATCATCACTTTGAATCATAGGAATTAGAGATCTAAAACTTTGAGGAATTGAAGTGGAGATGATGATCGATTGGATAAAACGCGAGGGATCTTCATGTTAGATTTTGGATGCTATTGATTCAGTGATCTAGGATGATTTCAGACAGACAAATAGGAGAGAAAATCCTGAATTTATGGATAATGGAGGAATTAGAAGCCAAGTCTCATAGATGGTGCCAATGTTCCACTCTAGAATCAGAAATAGTGTGAGAATTAAAAGTGATGGTGGTGTTAAGGGAAAAATTTAGTGAGGTATTTTAATAGTGCATTTAAAGGAAAAGGCCCACAAATCAAGGGGTTGGATCCCACAAATCGGGTCTGCACGTGAAGCTTAGAAGAGTGACAAAGAAATCATGGGATCAAGTTGTCCACGAGAGGGAGTCGACATAACTTGGACAGAGCGCCCACTCTAGTTTTGTCGACTATGAAGAAGGTTGAAACATATAAGATTTTATGATGGAGATGGTGCTAAGGTTTAGCATCGAAAGAAAGATTCAAGCGGGCTAATTTGAAATTCAAACTCCAGCGGTTAGCAAGTATTTAGCTCCTAAAATAGGCGCCAGAGACATGAGGGGTAGTTGCGTAGGGTCGTGCAACCAGTTATTTGGATTACAGGCGGTTTCTAAGTAGTTATTTAACCTGTAGGAAGATATTTTATTGTATTATAAATAGGAGATCCCACTAAGTACTCCAGGTGTTCACTTGTACTAAAATCACTTGACAAAACTTCATAATCCTAGCGCGAGGAGGTAAGAGTTTCAAAAGTGCTAATGTACGTGAATCACCATCTTTACTTCAATGCAATTTCCATATTTATCAGTCATTCCTCTTGAACATTTCGTTTTATTATCATTTACATCAGAACTATCTTTTTACTTCATTATATACGCAGTCGACTGTGGTTCCGTTACGATGATGGATTTCACCATAGATGCATTCGTAGTGTATCTTTTTTGAATGTTATAAAGTTCTATTGGTCACGAGTTACCTTTAGTTTATTTTTTGTGGAAAACTTGGCTTACTTAAAACTCTTGGGAGGGAATCATATCTCTTAGAGTCAAGCTTTTGTCGAATTAAGTAAGCCACACTTTAGTTACACTAGCACGTGTCCTTGAATTAACTAGTCGACTCTGCAAGTAACCCTTAGTTTGAAGGCTTTGGGAGGACTAGCGGTTGTTTACAATTTCCACAGTAAACTAAATGGCACGCCCAATGGGACATGTGCTGATGTGAGTTGATGAAATTAGAAGTGGGAAAAAGTATAGTAGACCACAAAGAAATTCAGGAATGCCAGGTTCTAATGTGGATGAGATACCACAAGGAACGTTATCTACTACCGATCCAATAGTTTCACAGGTTGCAAATTTGCCTCCGTTGACAAATGCAGCCACTACGACGTCGACTACAGGTGCTGTGGTGACGTCTGTCCCCTTGCCTCTACCATGAAGCCTAGGGTCAACAATGACGACAACTATCCCTTTCAGGCCTAACATAACCCGTTTTGGCACTTCCGATCCTCTTTACGGAATGTCGTATTCCTTAATTCCAGGATATCAGTCGACGTTAAAAGCAGCATTGGTAGCAGATAATAATCAGAATATAAGTTCCTCTTTACAGGGATATGCATAAAATGCTTTGAACAAGAATAATCCGAATAGAGCAGTGCCATTGTCGAATACTTCAATAGGCAGGGATCAGATGGATGATAGTAATCATGAGTTAGTTAATATGTTAACTAATCCAATGGATACTGTTTTTAACTCTATAATGCAGGAATCAGCTGAATCAAATAGGTAGGTGGTCACCCAGTTGACTCTCTTGTGTAATTTCTTGGGGGAACCTCAAATACCTGTTCGACTGTTACCTCAAGTGAATAGACAAAATGTACTAGCTCAGGAAGAGTTAGATATGGTGGAAGAGGAAACAGTACATCAAGAGACGATTCCTAGACCCCAGCAAAACCAAGGTGTCGGGTTGGGGCGCCAACCAGTGGTATTAGTGGGTCGGCAATAAAACGCTGATCAAATTGTTGATCAATATCGACAAGAAGATATGGCGATAGAAAACAATCTGACTACAATTGTCGAGAGAAACATGGCCATGAATGGTATGAGTACTACACTACAAAAGCCATTATACGTGTCTCCATTGGCTGAATTTATTCTTCAGACTGAATTACCTTGAGGAACGAAGGTGCGTAAGTATACTAAGTTTGGGGGAGAATCTAGCGAATCAATAATAGAACATATCGCTAGATATTTAACTGAGTCAGGGGATTTTGCTCACAATGAGAATTTAAGAGTAAAAAACTTTCCTTCTTCTTTGACCAAGGCAGCCTTTACATGGTTCACTTCACTGGCCCCTAATACAATTGATTCATGGGCCTAATTGGAGAAGAAATTCCATGAGCAATTATATGAGGGACATTCCAAGATTAGTATACTTAGAGTTGTCATGCATCAAGAGGAGGTTTGCTGAAAGCATTGATGACTATTTAAATAGATTCCGGTCATTAAAATCTAGGTGTTTCACACAAGTGCCAGAGCACGAACTTGTTAAGATGACTGCTGGGGGTTTATATTATTCCATTAGGAAGAAAATAGATCCAACTTTTGTAAAGAGTATGTCACAATTAGCTGATAGAGTTCAAAATCTCGAACGGCTAAGTGAAGGTGTTTTCATGATTGGCTGCATCTGTGGTAAAACATACCTGTTTAATATTGTGTTATGCAAGCTGAATATGTTTGAAGCTAATACAGGTTCTGTAGTGAATGTCATGACCGATGTCATGACATCCGTGTGTGACAGCAGGAGCTGTTGTTGTTTATTAAATGTGTTTCCTGATTTATCTCAATTATCAGTTTAGAAAACCTTTAATTGTATGCTGAATATTTCGTCCAGAAGATCATGCTGACAGCACATTTTGTAAACAACAAGATGGCATGTAAATTAGGTTAACTTGGTTAACCCTAATTTTTTTCCTAAAAGAATCCCAAGGCCCAATATCAAGAACACTTCCACTGACATCAGCCAGACTTATGACTCAAGCAGAAGATTCAAAGCTGAAGAAAAGGCAGATCAAGAAAGAGGGGTTCAATGTGACGCATGGGAAGGATATGGACACATTAGAGCTGAATGTCCCACCTACCTCAAAGAGCAAAAGAAAGTAATGTTTGTCACCTGGTCTAATGAAGACTCAGATTCGAAAGAAGAAACTGCAAGACATGTCACAGTTCCAACAAGAATCTATGAATCTGATAATGATTCCAGTGATGATGAGCTAACCTTTGATGAACTTGCTACCTCATACAAGAAGCTGTGTATGAAGAATGCCGAAGTCTGCAAACAGGTGGAGAAGCAAGTGAAAATCATAAAAGAGCTAGAAACTGAGAAGAATATACATCTTGCAACTATAGATTCTCTCAGCAGTGAAGTAAGCAAGTTAAACTGCAAACTTGATCAAATGACCAAGTCCTTCAAAATGCTGAACAATGGAACTAATACTCTAGAAGAAACACTAGATTCTGGACAAAGGACAGGAGACATATCCGGGGTAGGATTTGTGGCTAAAGAAGAAGTCACCTTTGGGTTCAAAAGAGCAAAACTCAAGACCTGTGTGACTGACCAGATGTAAACTCTAATGTCTCAACATCAAGAAAACAAAGGGAGGAGGCACTTAAAAAAGAAATTTCAAAAATGGAGGTGTCATCACTATGGAAGACTTGGTCACATAAAGCCATTCTGTTTTAGACTATTTGGATATCCAAATCAAATCCATCAAGCCAAATCTGAATATGATACATGTAACAGGAAGCAATCGGGGGTGGCTAAGAATGTTGCTCTAATAGCACACATCTCTCTAAGAATACACACCAAAGAATATTGGTACCTTGACAGTGGCTGCTCAAATCATATGTCTGGGATCAAGAACTTACTAGTAAACCTCAAACTTGAGGGAACCAACTATGT
Source organism: Vicia villosa (assembly GCF_029867415.1). Classification (NCBI taxonomy): domain Eukaryota; kingdom Viridiplantae; phylum Streptophyta; class Magnoliopsida; order Fabales; family Fabaceae; genus Vicia; species Vicia villosa. The sequence goes on along the minus strand of NW_026705841.1, from coordinate 199,483 downwards.
GACTCTTGGTGATGGAGATATAAGAGAAGTTAAAGGTAGATAGAAGGTCAGGGAGTTCCTAATCTACATAATGTTTTTCTTGTACAAGGTCTGGCCGAAAATCTTATAAGCATCAGCCAACTATGTGATGAAGGACTCTATGTAAGGTTCACTAAAAAAGAGTGCATTGTTACCAATAAAGAAAATGAAGAAGTCATGAAAGGAATCGGATCTGAGAATAACTGTTATCTATGGGAGCCTAAAAATTCCAATTCTCTGACTACTTGTCCCATAGCCAAAGAAAAAGATGAAGAAAAAGGTCAAGAAAGAACTATCAAATTGAAAGTTCCTATTCCTAGAACAAGAATCCTGATAAAAGAAGTGGATGAGTCTGATGATGAGACTTATATTGAGGAACTCACCAGCGAAGAACTAGCTACTAGATACTCTGAGATATGTCTACTAAATGGAGAATTAAGCAAGAGACTGACGATATATGAAAATGCCTATGCCCTGTTACAAGAAGAAAGAGTAAGACTCATGATGAACATTGTTGATCTAGAGGGAAAGGTGCAAGAAACAAAGAAGGTTAATCAAGAGACTTAGCATCCAGGAAAACACACACCTGTCTCAGCCAAAAGATGCTATCAATGTGGTAAGTTAGGTCACCTGAGGTTCTCTTGCCCTGAAACTCAGCCATCTTCAAGAAGAAATACCCCTCAACAGGAAAACCTGACTAAGGAAGAGCCATCACAACGAAAGACATGTGTGAATGCTAATCATTCAAGTCATAACAAAAATGAGGAGGAGGCTGTAAAGAAAGCTGGAAGTTCTAGAAAAAGGAAATCTAGAAAAAACAAACATCACAAAAAGGATAGGAGTTTTCCGATTGCAAACAAGAACAAAACAATCATGAAAGATGTTGTTGAAGGAAGTGAGTCGACATTCTCAGCAGAACATGTCAATGTCAAAACAGATGTCTTAACATCAAAATTTGCTGAGAACTCAATTGTGCAAATTGAGACAAATAAAGCCTCCGGGATTGGTGAATGCTCTATAGTAAATATTCAAAAAACTCTTCAAAGGGAAATCATTGCTCAGAATTGTGGTGTCGTTTTTTTTACCTCCCTGTTTCACTTGGGAGGACGGCACGCCAGACCCTTCACGCGAAATTTGGAAGGAGGGAAGCGCCCGTGGCGGGATGAATTTTGTTCCAGTTCTTTCTACGGTAGCACACAAACTTTTTTAATTATCCTACGAAAGAGGAAGGGGAAAAAGATCTCAAATAAACTCTAGGAGTTTGCTAAGTGTGGGGATTCACCTAGACTAGAAATTCTGGAGTCTTGGAGGTCGGTTATACATAGGGAAGGTTTTAAGCACCCTACATATCCGTAGTTCTCTACGGGATCCTTCTCCGTGTCTATGTGTTTGTGTTTGTTGCTAATTGATTGGGAAAGTTTCTCCTTTGTGTTAGGAGGGAAAATTGAATTGAAAAAGACAGACAGACAGACTATTTTTGGTTTTTGATTAGCTCGCGGAGATTCCTTGTGAACCTCATGCCTACATATCCCTAATGGAAGTCAGAGCTTTTTGTAGTTCGGGGAACTAATTAGGGAAATTAATTATTTTTGGGTGCCTTGCTTGAAGCTCAAGGTTGAAGCTTGAATTAAATCTCTGTTTACAGTAAAGAGACAAGAAATCATCTTTATAGAGAGGTATTTCTACTATTCCACCACAAACATTTAAAGTTACAGAAAAGTTGAATTCATTTCATTAAGAGAGGGACCTTACTTGTGTATGTGCAAGTATACCAGTCAAATGTCTCTTGAATGAAAGTAGGATTCTCAACCAAATTAGGGAAAGTTACACATGCCTGGGTTAACTTGCCAGAGCATGTCTTTCAAAAATCCTAAATGGGAGAATGATTAAAATTGAAATGTTTGTTTGTTTGTTTGAATGTAGTGAGATAGGAGAAATATCTCTCTATAGAGATAAGCTATGTCTATCTACTGTATGAATGATTTGTTTTAGCTAGCTTGTATGAGGCCCAAGCTTGAGGCTTTTTGATTGATTTTATTGACTCTGGGAGATGACTCCACTAGAAACTAAGAAATTTTGTGTTCTGTACAAAGCCCAGAATTGAGGCTGACTCTAGCTGGAGAGTGTTTATTTTGTTTTATGATTGAAAGGTTTATTTAGTGTTATGTACAAAGCCCAGAATTGTGGCTGACTCTACCTAGGGAGACTCTATTTTGTGCCTTGTATAAAGCCCAAGGTTGTGGCTGACTCTTAGTTAGGGAAGTTATTATTTTCTGCCTTGTATGAAGCCCAAGGTTGTGGCTGACTGTTGAGGAAACTGAGTATGGATGACTCTATGGGGAAAAGATCCTGGAGGTTAGGAATCTTTTGACACAGGGAATGTGGTTTATCTGCCTTGTACAAAGCCCAAGGTTGTGGCTACTTGATAGTGAAGGACTCACTGGGGAGACTCTATTATCTGCCTTGTATAAAGCCCAAGGTTGTGGCTGACTCTGGATAGGGGTATACCTATGAGTGGGGTTTTGACTCTAAAGGGAGTATGTGCCTTGAACAAAGCCCAAGGTTGAGGCTGACTTTTAAAATGGGGAAAGATCTACCAGTGTGGGATCTTTTGACTCAGAGGAGATTATTGACTCTGTTGAGGATTATCCTATTGTTTAGGAACTAAAGGTTGACCCTACTGAGGATTGTGCTTTTGTTAAGTAGAGATTGAGGACTGAAAGACCCAGGTTTGAAGATTGACTCTACTGGGGAGTTTGTTTGAGTGATTGACCTAGACTCTATTGAGGAGTTTTGACGGTTTGAAAGATGGCTTGGAAGCTAACCCTTTCCGGGGAATTTGGATTTGAAGGATTGATTTTGGAGGCTGACCCTTTCTAGGGGTTTACTCTGCTGGAGAGTTTTATCTTTCGAAAGTTGAATTTTTGGAAGCCAAATTATAGCTTGTTCATATGTAGGTGATGATTTCATCCTTAATCAATTTTCTCACAAACAAATGTCTAAGCCCTATATTATAGCGGGGAAAATTGAGACCCAGACCATTAGATTGAATTAACTCATTATTTTAAAGAAAGTCGCCAACGCACTTTATTGTTTTCAAAGGAAAAGAGAAAAGAGCGAAATAAAACCCTAAGAAGTTTTTTAAAACAAAACTAATAAAAACAAAGTAGAGATCTTAGGTACGGGGGTTGATTATGTGTGGGAAAGGTGTTAGCACCCCTTACATATGTGGTACTCCACATGAACCTTTTTGAAAATTAGTGTAAAAAAGAGTTATGTGCGAAAGAAAGTTTTTAGATTTTAAAATTATGCTCAGCAAGACATTACATCTTGTGCCTACATACCTCCTCAGTGCAATGGAGAAGTCAGAGCAAATGTAGTTTCGCTTAAAAGGGAAACAAAACTTTGTTTAAAAATGAAGAGACACTTTGTCGTCTCAGAGGAGAAAACTCAACTAACCATACTTGAATATGAGAAAAAATGGATTCTTTGCATCACAAGTGAAAGAAGGGCTCCAACTCGGATAGAAATCGACGAGTATGCCACTAACTCTTTCAATTGGAAAAGAATCAACTATATCAATCAATATCAAGGGGATAAGGTATTACATCTCGACTCTGACGATTAATCGTGCCTAATCTTTAGAGAAAGATTTTTAAGATAAAGCCATGAAGGGTAAAATATTTTAAAGGAAGTTTTGTCAAAAGAGTTTAAGAAAGGTTTGCAAACATAAAAAGGTTTTTTAAAAAGGGAGAAGATTTTTAAAATTTAATAAAGGGGCAAGAGATGAAGGGACTATCCTAAAGCATAAAGTAAAAGATAAGGTAAAAGAAAGATCTAACCTAGAAGGAGACAACACTTAACATAACAAAGTCAAGGTAGATTTCCCATCCTTTGGATTAACGGATCAAGCAAGTACAATACCAAGATGAAACTAAGCCTCAGATGAAATACGCCTCAGATGAATTAAGAATCAAGGCCAAGACCTCGTTCTTATTTCAAAGCTTTCATGTACCAGATGAACCTTCTTGAGTTCAAAATAACATATTAATATGAATAACTTGCGAACCAATGGACTTAAGACAAAATTTGGCCAGAGTAACAACTACATACAGAACAATTCCCAAACACAATGCCTTGGAGTAAACCCCAAAGACTTCAAAATATCAACAGAGTAAAAGTCAGGGTGTCGAGATCTCAATCGAAAAGTCCATCCTCCAAGCATAGGGTATAGTAACAAAAGTCCAAGGTCTTAGAGAGCCATTTTTTAGGATTATTAAATGTCTTATAACAAATAAACAAAATATAAGCTCAAGTGAGCAAAGAGAAAATAAGTGCTCATGTGAGCAAAAGAAAAAGACATGTATATAAAATGCAATGAATGGTAAATGACATAAAATAAAGAGCGAAAAGGTAAAGTATGGAATAATAAGATACAGAATCGTAAAGTAAGGAATAGTATATAGTTAGCACAAATACAAAGGTAGTATCAACGGTCATTTGTTCGATTCGGGGAAAATTTAGCGCTATGTTAAGCAATCGCCAAGTAACTTATATAGAAGTCACCCTACAACGAGACCGGTCAATAACAATCTATGTGTTGAAAAACAAATTGGAGAAATGATATATAAATCATTTTTCGATATTTGCAACACATGTAAAATAACACATGTTGGTTTTGTGTTGGCAACAATTTTGGAAAAACATTCTGTTTAGAGTATGTTATGAAGAATGCTTTGACATAATAGAAAAACATCATTGCAGTTTTTTTAAAGATGTCAAAGCAGATGTCTTAACATTATGTGCTAAAATTGAACTGTATGTTAGTTTATGGTTTAGGGTTAAGTTTATATCAGGTGTCTATTTGTGTAAACTCAGGAGGATTTTTTCCGCTGCTGTTCAAATAAACTTGGAGTAATCTTGTCCTAATTTTATGGAGCTAATTAAGGAAAGCTTAAAACCCTATTTGAAGATTGGCCCAAGCCCATGTTTGCACGTTGCTGCTGCAGCACTATAAAAAACCAACTAATCCTAATTATGGAAGAGGCTTGTGGAATAAGGATTCTATGTGTTTATAGTGTTTAGTGTTTGAGTCTTTTGTTATTTGTAATCTGCTCTTATATTGTTTTGATATTCTAGTTGGAGTATTCTAGTTGAGTTGTAATTTGTCAATCATCTATATGCAATTAAGCGAATGATGGTAATGTGTCGTTGAAGAGTGTCTTCTGCATTTGATTAAGTCTTTAGTTTATCACAGCTTGTGATTGAAGGGATTTGAGGAGGGCCTCATACCTCAGTGAGTCTTAGGTAGAAGTATAGCACGGGTTGTGATTAGTTCGCAACCGGAGGTTGCTTGCTGAGGGTCTATGAATTGATACTATTTAGTGGACTTATCCCTGGCTTGGTAGCCCCCATAGTAGGTGTTGTTGTACACCGAACTGGGTTAACACTTATGTGTGTCCTTTACCTTCTGTTACTATTTTTTACTACTAATTATCTTTTTCCATAGTGTTTAGGTCTCAGATTTTTTTGTTGTGACATCTTCTTCAACATCACATATCTGATACCAGAATTTCAATTGGTATCAGAGCAGGCATCCTGCTCTGTATCTAGGTGAGATCAAGGGAAGATACTTTCTGGTACTATGGACAAGGAAGGAAGATTTGTGAGTAGACCACTTGTTATGAATGTAAGTAATTATGATTACTAGAAACCACGCATGGTGGCCTTCTTAAAATCATTGTACAGCAGGTCCTGGAAAGTTGTCTTGAAATGTTGGAATCATCCTTTCATTATGGGAGTCGATAAACAACCCACTTCAAAGTTAAAGCCTGAAGAAGATTGAAATAAAGAAGATGATGAATTAGCTCTTGTAAATTCTAAAGCCTTGAATGCTATATTCAATGGAATTGACAAGAACATCTTCAGATTGGTGAACACATGTGAAGTAGCTAAAGATGACTGGGGAATTTTCATAACTACTCATGAAGGCACATCCAGAGTGAAGATGTCAAAACTTCAACTGCTCAACACCCAATTTGAGAATCTGAAGATGGAGGATGATGAAAGTATTCACGACTTTCATATGAATATTCTTGAGATTGCTAATGCATCCAGTGCATTAGGAGAAAAGATGTCAGAGGACAAACTGGTGAGAAAGATGCTCAGGTCTCTTCCCAAGAGATTTGACATGAAGGTGACTGCCATAGAAAAAGCTCAAGACATCAACCAGTTGAGATTGGATGAGCTTGTTGGATCTCTTCAAACCTTTGAATTGAGCATCAATGAAAGAACTGAAAAGAAGAATAAAAGCATAGCGTTTGTAGCTAACACTGAAAGTGAAAAGGAGGAATATCATTTGAGTATAGACGAAGGAATATCCAATGCTATAGTATTGCTTGGAAGATAATTTAACAGGATGATAAAACATATGGGGAGAAATCCAAGATCAAATGTCCAGAACAACTCATCTGACATTCACAAGTCAAAAAAGTTTGGAACAAGAAGATCTGAAGAAAAGTTCACTCAAGGAAAGGGACTACAATGTCATGAATGGGAAGACTTTGGTCACATTAAAGCTGAATGTCCTACATATCTTAAAAGACAGAAAAAAGGCTCATCTGTGACTTGGTTTGAAGAGGATTCTGAAAGTGATCTTGAAGAGGAAGCTGCCAAGCATGTAAAGGGTTTAACAGGTAGATATGTCTCTGATGAAGACTCTAGTGAAGATGAACTAACCTATGATGAGCTAGCTGCATCATACAAAGAATTGTATTTGAGAAGTACTGAATTATGTCAAGAAGGAGAGAAACGAAAAGGTCTCATATACAAATTAAAGGCAGAAAAGAAGGAGTATCTGAAAACCATATCTAGCCTGGAAGAAGAAGTAGGGTCTCTGAAGTCTGAGCTTGAAAGATTCCACAAGTCTGTCAGAATGCTGAATAATGAGACTAACTCATTAGACGAAATCCTTCAAGTGGGAAGAGTAACTGGAGACATGAGTGGTATAGGATTTAATGAAAAAAAGAAAATCTAAGATAGGTTCCACTCATCCTAAATCTGAGCCAAAGATGTCGAATCAGATGTCTCAACATCATTGAAAGGGTAAAGTTAACCACAACAAGAAAAAATTCCAACGCTGAAGATATCATCATTGTGGACGGTTGGGTCATATAAAACCCTTTTGCTTCAGGTTATATGGGTTCCCTGAGCCCACACCTCTCCCTAGGTCTGCTAAGGTTGGTTCAAATGGCAAAAATGTGAAACACAGAGTCCCTAAGAATGTTGTTACTTGTCATATAACTCATATTTCCCTCAGAGCTTCAACCAAAGACGACTGGTACTTTGATAGTGGTTGTTCTAGGCATATGACACATGCCAAAAATTTGTTGGTGGACATCAAATCTCACTCCACTAGCTATGTTACTTTTGGTGATGGAGCTAAAGTCGAAATCAAAGGGATTAGAAATCTGGAGTGCTCAGGAGTTCCAAACCTTAATGATGTGTTGTTTGTGAAAGGAATGGCAACCAACCTAATAAGCATAAGTCAGCTGTGTGATTAAGGATACAAAGTAAGCTTCACCAAATCTAAGTGTCTTGTTACAAATAAGAAGAGTGAAGTGGTTATGAAAGGAGTTAGGTCTAAGGACAACTGTTACCTATGGGTTCCCCAAGAATTAAGCTATTCCTCCATATGCCAAAGATTCCCAAAAGAAAAGGAAGGAGAACTCATGATTATTCCAATGTATGTTGATAATGCTGTGCTTGGTAGAATGCTTTATAAGATATCTCAACATTGTGGAAAAAAATGAAGCCAGAGTTTGAGATGCACCCTGTTGGTAAGCTAACCTATGATCTCGGTCATCAAGTCAAGCAGAAGGAAGACTTTACACTCTAATCTCAGAGTAAATATGTTAAAAATATAAATAACAACTATGAAATGTTAAAAGGGAAATTAGGGATATGCATATATGAGGGTCATAAGCAATTAAGAGCGTGTGGGAATATCATTAAAGTGTTGTTATGCCATTTATTATGGTATGAAAATACCACTCAAGATAATTTAGGTTTCCAACAAGGAAAGAGCCCATATCAAAAACAATCATTTCAAGCTATACTCAAATGTTTTCCCACACGCTACACGATTCACTGCAACAACCCTTTCATCTTCTCGCACAAAAAAAATTCCTTTTCTTCATCATTCCCTTTTTCGCAAAATCACAAAGATGTCACAACGTTGTGATTCGTCTTCTTCCAAATGTACCTCTGATAAAGAGAATGCTTCTGGGTCGATCTTTGAAACCCACATTGTGCAACCTTCCTTGGATGACGTTCTTGATGTTGTCCCATTGTCAATTGTTCCTTACTCTGAGACAGAGTTCAAGAAGGTCAGATCATCCCATGCAAAGCCATCACAAGCTGTGCATGATATACCTAAAGGTAACACTACAAAACCTGTCGTTGGACCTTCTTTAACTAAAAGGTCAGAGGAAGAAATTGTTGCTACTGATAGAACCGTTAGAAAGATTGTAGCTGAGGTTTTAGGTATAGCTATGTCTGGGACCTCCAACTCTCTCTCCCGAACGCCTGCTGAGGTAAACACATGAACTATCTCCCATAGTTTTTCTACATCATCCGCATCAGAGAAGGATGATGGCGATGGTAAACTTGCCAAGTTTGCTACCTCTATCCTAGAGGAAGTGAGAACTAGGACTGAACAAGATGTGGAGCCAACATCTGCAGAGAAGGATTCCTATGTCAATCTTGATGCTCTTGAGTCGAGAGAAACTATGAACCCTTCTGCTGAAGAAGTTGTGAATCTGGATGATCTGTCTAACAATGATCTTCTCACCACTATGATGCCTCGAATTGCTAAGAGACTCAGGTCGAGAAAAGGAAAATCTGTGGTAGTCAACACTCCTACAAAGAGTACCAAGAAAAGACTATGTATGGACCTTCAAAGGCTTGGAGCAAAGGGGTCCCTCCCTCTAACAAGAGAAAGTTTAGGGATGATACGGATTCAGAATATGACGTTGAAGATGATGTCCAGGACATCTCCCATGTGAAGAGGCCTGAAATAAAGAAACTCTCTGTTAGAGTTCCTGATGTCCCTCTTGACAGCATTTTGTTTCACTCTGTAGACAGTGTTGAGCAATGGAAATATGTTTACCAAAGGAGAATTTCCCTTTAAAGAGAATTGGAAAAAGATGCCTTTGAGTGTCATGAGATTATGGAGATGATTTCTTATGTTGGATTGATTAAAAGTGTAACGAGATTTGCTAAATGTTATGAGGGTCTCGTGAAGGAGTTCATTGTTAACATTCTTGTGAATTGTGCTGACCCTAGAAGTAAAGAGTTTAGGAAAGTGTATGTTAGAGGTAGATGTGTTGAATTCTCACCTGCTGTCATCAACAGATATCTGGACAAAAGTGAAGATGAACAAGGTGAACTGGAAGTAACAGATAACCAGGTTTGCAAAGTTATAACTGCAAATCAGGTGAATACCTGGCATGTGAACGACCTCAACCTCTAACATCTGCATCTTCCAGTTGAATACCTGGCATGCAAATCAGGTGAATACCTGGCATGCAAATCAGGTGAATACATGGCATATTTCCAATGACATCTGCATCTGCTAATAACAAGACCTCAACCAAGGCTAAAATGATTTCTGAACTAGTGGAGGCTTGTAAAGAACTTGATGAAGTTATCAGGGTTAACACAGCAAGGAAGCTTTAGTTTGAAAAGATGATCAAGGATCTTAAGAAGGTTGACTGTGTTGGTGAGGAACTGGGCTCTGAAGGAGGAAAGTCTGATGATGAGGAAGGCAGTTCTGAAGCTGTTGGGTCTACTGGTCCTGAAGACAGTTAGAACCTGTGTTGATGTTTGTGATTCCCTTTCGTTTTTTTGTTTGTTTTGGCACCTGCATGTGCTTGCTTCATGGATTTTGTTTGTGTTGTACTCTCTAAACTACCTGGAATATTTTTCTTGCTTGTATATTTGGCATATTATGGCTAAAAAAGGGGAGAGTTTAGTAGTTGTTTAATAGTAGTCTCTTTGAGTTTAGTAGTTTCTGCTACTTATGGTGAGTTTGAGGGGGAGCAAAATTATGGAGTTGTGCTACTTATAGTGAGTATGAGAGGGAGAAAAATTATGGAGTTAGGGAGGAGCAAATAATGTCCCAAGATGTTTTGTGTTGAGCTGCCGTGCTTCTCTGATTAGTTGCTCAGATTGGTGTTTCTGATTGCTGTTTCTGGCTGTGTGACCAAATAATGTTTTAGCCAAAATTTGCCAAAGGAAGAGTTTGTTGGTTCTGTTTTGGCAGCAATTTTGGTAAAACATTTTGTTCAGAGTATGTTATGAAGAATGCTTTGACATGTTAGCAAAATATCCTAGTAGTTTTTTTAAAGATGTCAAAGCATATGTCTTAACATTATGTGCTAAAACTGAACTGTGTGTTAGTTTATGGTTTTGAGTTAAGTTTATATCAGGTGTCTATTTGTGTAAACTTAGGAGGAGTTTTTCCACTGCTGTTCCAATAACCTTGGAGTAATCTTGTCCTGATTTTATGGAGCTAATTAAGGAAAAATTAAAACCCTATTTGAATATTTGCCCAAGCCCATGTTTGCACGCTACTGCTGCTGCTCTATAAAAGACCAGCTAATCCTAATTTTGGGAGAGGCTTGTGGAATAAGGATTTTGTTTGTTTATCGTATTTAGTGTTTGAGTCTTTTGATATTTGTAATCCGCTCTTATATTGTTTTGATATTAGAGTTGGAGTATTCTAGTTGAGTTGTAATTGGTTAATCATCTATAAGCTATTAAGCAAATGATGGTTACGTGTCGTTGAAGAGTGTCTTCTGCATTCGATTAAGTCTATAGTTTATCACAGCTTGTGATTGAAGGGATTTGAGGAGGGCCTCATACCTAGGTGAGTCTTAGGTAGAAGCATAGCACCAATAGTGATTAAGTGATTATATCATAAACGAGAGGTTGTTTGCTGAGGGTCTATGAATTGATACTATATAGTGGACTTATCCCTCGCTTGGTAGCCCCTAGAGTAGGTGTTGTTGTACACCAAACTGGGTTAACACTTATGTATGTCCTTTACCTTCTGTTACTGTTTTTTACTGCTAGTTATCTTGTTCCATAGTGTTTATTTCTCAGATATTTGTGTCGTTACATCTCTTTCGACATCACATGTCTAATACCAGAATTTCAACACACAAAATGATCAAGACAAAGTTGAGGAGCTTAATAAGATCATTACATCAACCAAAACTTCCTTAATAATTAGGACAAACTTATAATTGATCCAGAGTACGTAAGGTAATCTCATGATTACTTTGAAGTAAATTTGAAATAAAGAAAGTTCATCAATACTATTTAAGTTTTAATTGAACAAATATGAATCTTTAAGTCCAATAGATCAAAAGAAATAAGAAGGGGACTTTTGTGAAAATTCTAAAATTTTTTGGAATAAAAAACGAAATTAAAATGAATTTATGAAGTTAAAATGAAATAAGAGAAAAGAAATTAATGCAGAACAAAACTCAGTCATCTGATCTAGTCTATTTCAACACAGTAATGACATCGGAAGGTCTAGATCAATAGTACACTATAAATACAGTGGGCAAGAGTATAGGGAATCAACAAATCTATCATCCTCTCAAGTGAGGACAAGTGGCTCAGGTGGCCACTTCTCACTCATCAAACGGCTGCGCAGACCATGAGGTAGGAAGATAAGAAATATTGAATTTAACCAGAAAGGGAGAGCAGTATCAGTATCCTATTATTATCATCCTTGTAGGAAAACCAATACTCTCTCCTCACAATTCATTTCCGTTTTCTTTCTCATAAAAAACATAAACCAACATCAAAGTATAAGAGACAAAACATATTTAAAACACAAACTGAAGAACATATGCAGTGGTGGAACGATGAACACGGGCGTCCGGAGAACGGTTTACGGGAGCGACAACCACGAGTTCATGGCGGCACTGTCGTAACAACCAATAATCCAAAAAAATTACATCCTCTAGTTCATTTCTCTTCTCTGATTCCAAATCAGGTTTTAAAATTTTCAAAAGGTAAGCTGATGTTAGTAGATTTACATATGAACTTTAAGAGTTTCATATCTAAAATCAACATAATAATGTAGGGAAACTTGAAATAAAGGGTGGATTCGATTTAGACAGCATAGTCTCAACCTTTTAATGTTGAAAGAATGAAGAATGGTGGTTTTTTAACAACATCATCAATCCCACTTTCAGATATACCAACCTAAACAAACAAATCAAATAATTCACATTAAGAAATAAACTCAAAAATGAGTCAAGAACCACATATTCAGAAGCCGCTGGATTCGTTTTCATCAAAGATTCAAAAGCCGCAGATCCGCTTATGTTATATCCCTAAATATTATCCCAAAAGCAAATTTAATATATGCAGAGGAAGAAGAAACGGAGTCGAGAGAGAAAGGGGCGACGACAGATTTAGGGTTTAAGGAGATAATAAGATCGAAAACGGAGAGAGAAGAGAGAAAGGGAGAAAAAATTGAAACGTAAAGATTGAAATGAGAGATAAAAGGGAAGAGAGGTATTAAAAAATGGAGAGAAAGTAATGCCACGTTTTAATACATCAATGGGTAGAAAAGCATCAAATGTAGTAGAAGAAAAATGAGGAGACACTTGTCAAAAGTAAAGCTTTTAATTGGGAAAAGCAATATGAATTAGTTAATTACTATTAGGGGTATGAGTTACTGTAAAATAAAAATGAGTCGAAGGGTATATTGGGAAAAGCTTAAGCATTTTTTAATCTTAATAAGTAGTTGATTTAATGATGAAACCAATCAATGACACAATATTATATTGGCGTTATATATATATATATATATATATATATATATATATATATATATATATATATATATATATATATATATATATATATATATATATATATATATATAATAATAATAATATTATGTGTACTTTAAAAAATATTGCAAAATAAAACATGTTCGCCATATAAATACAGTGAACAATGCATGGTGTAAGTATTGGAATTTTTGAAAAATAACTATATTTTCCTACAAAATTCTCCAAATAACCATGTTTTCCCATTAATTTCCGAACTACCCATGTTTCAAACAAAAAATATTTTGCAACACAGAGCACAAAACAACTGAATTGGCGCCTACATTGGACAAACTACAAGGCATGCCAATTGAATTGGCGCATCCAATAGGCCAAGCCAATCAAATTGACACCTATGTATTAGTGTTAGGAGGAGACGCCAGTTCATTTGGCGCTTATGTGTTCCATATATTTTTGAATTTTATAGTTATTAATTATAAATTTTAATTAATAATAATAATATTTAATTTAAATCGGGTTACATACTAGAATATTATTTACACTAATGATAACGACTCTCTTGATCATACACGCCACCAGTTCTACACCCTCTATGTATCCTTTCTCATACATGTCTCTGTTGACTCCCCTAAGGTGTTTAATACGAGAATTCTGGAGCATGACCGTCACCAGATTCCCTAAGAATTTCTTGTAATTCTACGTTGTTTTGTGTCTAAGTTAACATGTTGTTGTAATTGAGTTTGTTACCCATGTCATTGTAGTTGGAGTTTATTATTTTGGTTGATGAGGTTATTAGTGAGCGGCCTGATCGATTGAATGACGAAATCGGTGTGAATGCTTCGTTGTGGAAAGGAAGAAATGGTTGTTGTGGTGTTTGGTGGCTATCTGTTTGTTGGATGTTTTAGTGTTGCAATGTTTGGGTGTTTTGTCTATGGTAGGAAGTGTTGGTGTCATATGTTTCTTGGATGTTTTGACTATGGTAGGAGGATGTGTTAGCAACATATGATTGTTGGGAGTTTTGATAATAATCATATTTTTGTTAAGGGTATAGCGTATGCTCTTGGTTTTGTGGTTTGGTGTGTGGCATGTATTGGTTGTGGGTTTGGGTGTTTGTGGGTTTGTAATCTTGTTGGGTGGATGTTTTATGTAAGTGGTTTGGTAATTTTTTTGGGGTTAGATGTGGAAGCTTGCTGCATATATGTAAGTGGTTTAGGGTGAGTCGTATAAATAATTATCTTTGGAGAAAAAATCAATTGTAACTAATCTATACCAAATATAATTATGAGTTGGTTTAGTTTCGGTTGGAATGACATCATCAATTATGACGCATTAAGGACCGTGCCTCCATTGATAGCACTCGAATTTAGCAAAGTCTTTCCATTCGTTAAAGTTTCATTGTTTCAAGACTTTACATTGTTTCCATTGTCAGAGGTACATTGAGAGATTTGGGATTTATTGATGCATGTCTAACTGTAGCTTCACACATTCACTATTGTGCATCTCCATAGTGGTGAACTTGATGATCGGTATTGTTCCGGTCCAAACAGTTGCATCTTCTTCGTTCCTTTCATGTTGATGTTCCAGACCCAGATATGGCCTTCAAATAAATTGTAGAAGAAACATAAATTATATTAGTAAATAGTTAGTATTAAAAAATAATTATTATGAAACGATTAGCTTAATCGAAATACATCGTTTGGTGTTAGGTGATCCAAGAAATTTTGATAGACCATGATGTAGTTTCAAGGACATTAGTTATAATTCATCCTACGGATGGACCGCTCAAACCAAAAAATTTAAAATAAAATATTTAGAATTAATAGTTTAAAGTGAGTAATTGGAAATAATGTTAAAAACTTTCTTTGTTGCGTAGGGGAATGTGAGGTTGTTGTTGTTGACGAGCGCTAGAGTCAAATAACTTGAGCAACCTCATGCTTGTAGCAAAATGATGTATCCATAAATTATAGATGTGTCTTTATTTATGTTTTTACACAAAGAGATATACATATATGACAAACAAGCTGAACCTAAACTATTTACAAGCTGGACCTAAACTATTTATTCTTATTTTATCTATGTTTCTTAAACAAGGTAAATATATAATTAGTAGCATAATATAATATCTATTTTTTTTTAATATTTCATCTAATTTTATATCTATGTAATAAATTTTAAGGCGCGTAAGTAAAATAGCCTAGTCTCTTGGGTTATCGTCTAACCAGTCGGCACCCTCAATAGTTAGACCCAATAACATGTACATGTCCTCTAGTGCTACAGTACACTCGACGGTTAGAAGAAAGAATGTGTGTGTTTCAAGTTTTCATATTTTTTGTTGTGCAAGTATAAACTCAACATCAACAGAGTATGCCATGATTTTGATAACATGACCAAAACCGGAGCGCTCTAAATAAGGTTAAATAAATTCTGCGTGTACGATTGATAACGCGAAAATGTATCACATATTTGGCTTGATTTACATATATTATTTCCCTATTTTATCTTAATTATGTTGTTTTATGTTGGTATTATGCTGGTATTTTCATTGTTTTAGGTTTTATGTTCGTTTTGAGGACAATTTGTGAAAAGAAGAAATGGAGCTAAAATGACTACTAATTGTGCCTAAAAGATGAAAAATGAGTGCTGAAGTGAAAAGGAGGTGCAAAGAAGACCCAATTGTGCAAAGATGCAAACCCAAACCACAAAGAATGAAGAAATGAAAATAATATATATATATATATATATATATATATATATATATATATATATAAATATAAATATATAATATATATATTATATATATAAGAACGTGGGCCCCACGCCACATTTATATATATATATTAAATATATATATATATATATATATATATATATATATATAGTGACGTGAGTCACTTATATATTTGTGAAACATGGAGACGTCCGTCTCCTCCATTTTAGGGGGGCCACGTCTGCCACGTCTTCTTAGGAGACGCCCGTCTCCTCCCACTAGGTCCACTTGAGACGCACGTCTCAAGTCTGTTTTGAAATTGGAGAATTACACGCCGCAACGTACTTCTGCAAAGTCATTAATGTGCTACATTTTAGGAGAAAAAAGGGGACCAGCTAGAACGAGCAGTTACCACAAAGAGCACTATATAAAGAATCAGATATTCACGTAAAAGGGGTTGGACCATGCTTAGTCCCAGCCATAGCTTTCAGTATTATTTTCATTCCAGCGTTTTACTCTTCCAGTAATTGTTTTAAATTATTGTTCATCTTTTCTCACAATAATTTCTACACCGGAAATTATTGTGAACCTTTAACGGATCTAACCTTACGTTAGATTCAGTTTTTATTTCCTTTTTTAATTTCTGTCCGTTTAATTCCGAAGAACGATCCAGCCAACCTGTGGTGGAAGTTCGATACTTCAAGATTCAATTGCAGTTTATTTTATTCAGGTTTATTATTTACCGCCTTTATTTATACTATTATCGCATGATATATTATATGCCATTTAATATGCCTAATATTATGAACCGAATTTATTTATGCATGTTTAACCATATTAATATGTCTGGCTAATTTATTTAGATGTCGGTATGTAAAGTAATTTAACCGTAGGGATCCGAAATAAATTGGCTTAATTATGTTTTATTAAATGTCACTTGTTTTTGGTTTGTATGTCTAATTTAATTAGTAAGTCTTAAAACCAATAGAGCGAAAGTTTGAGGGGTTAAGACGGTCAAAGGTTAAAATCAATAGAGCGAAAGTTTGAGATCTTTAACTGGATAGTAGACGTAGGACATTAGTTTTAAGGATGGCGAAAGCGTATTAAAACTAATTAGAACTTATTTATTTTCAAAAAGTGTTTTTACACCCGCACGAGATGGCGAAAGCGTACATTAGGGATATTAGCATGTTCTGAGTCAACAGAGCGAGAGTTTGAGATTAGGAGATTTAAGTAGATAACGACTTCATAAAACAAGCATTTTATTAACTATGTTGTTTTCAAAAAGCGTTTCTAAATCTTGTGGGATGGCGAAAGCGTACATTAAGAGTTAGGATCGTAGTCTGAATCAATAGAGCGAGAGTTTGAGAGGAGGACTTTTAAATAACATAGTTAGTAAAGATCTTTGATTTAATTAGAATCTGGCCAATGGAACTTCGGATCACCTAAGTTAGATTAAATACATACTGATATCCATTTATTATTATATTCCTAGATTTAAGATTTTAGTTTCCCCTTATTAACAACCCAAATATCATTAGCCTTAGCTTTACATAGTAACTTTAGATAACGGTAGGTCGATTTATAGTCCCTGTGGATTCGATATCTTTTAAAACTACACGACACGACTGTGCACTTGTAGTTATCCCGACTAATAGACACGCAAAGTCGCGATCAACGATATATTCATGGACACGAGTACAAAATCTAGACGGACCTAATAAAAGGATAAATAATTTATTTCATTAAAATAATGGGTTAACACTTTAACTGCAGTCATAGAGAGATAAAAACTTAAATAAGAAATAATGTTGTCGATGGTTCCATATATTTCTCCCATGTTCAAGAGAGCCATTTTGCTAGTGAGAGAATGTGAGTACTTGGTAAGATATTATTGTGTATTTATTGGTGATGGAAATGAAGTGAATAAGACTTCCATTTATAATGAAGGGAGTGACAAAATATCAATGAGAAATTTCTTTACACTAAATGCAGGTTGTTGGGGAGTAAGGTGTTAGTTGTACATGATTAATGCATGTATGTAAAAGTGAGAACCCATCTCAATTGAAAATCTTGTTCATTTTTTATTGGCAATCGGAAGATCTTCTACTTGATTTAGGGGAGGAGTGTGGCTACCTCGGTCTCCCTCGGGACTTTGAGAAGGACTTTTTTGTTTCCTTAACTATTGTGAGTTCTTACTTGGGAGTTTCTTCTTTCTTTATCGTGGTCGACTCGGGGACGGAGGTATGAGTTCTTTTTTATACGACCTCCTAAATAATGTTTCTTCATGGAGGATCATTTTAGAGGCTTTCTTTAAGCTGCAATAACCTTTCCTCTACTACTTGCAAATTCTACTGTCAAACGATGTGTACATGTTGTTCAGGTGCTCATTAGCGCCTTGCACTCCAAGGTTAGCTCGTAATAATTGGAAACCAAGTAAAATTTCAGGTGGTGGAACTGGATGTTGAATCTAAGGTCAAATTATAAGTAATTGTACAGAACTAGTTACCTAAGGAGTTTAAACAAGATCCGGATGCAACAAAACCTCCTCTTATTGATTCACGATGTCTTTATAAGGAGGCAGAGGTAGGTGTGGTTGATAGTCCCCTTTTTGAGATGCAGTAGTTGTGGAAGCTTCTCGAGCGACAACAAAACGAGTAACTTTAGATTCAGTCATCACTTTGAATCATAGGAATTAGAGATCTGAAAATTTGAGGAATTGAAGTGGAGATGATGATCGATTGGATAAAACGCGAGGGATCTTCATGTTAGATTTTGGATGCTATCGATTCAGTGATCTAGGATGATTTCAGACAGACAAATAGGAGAGAAAATCCTGAATTTATGGAAAATAGTGGAATTAGAAGTCAAGTCTCATAGATGGTGCCAATGTTCCACTCTAGAATTAGAAATAGAGTGAGAATTAGAAGTGATGGTGGTGTTAAGGGAAAAATTTAGTGAGGTATTTTAATAGTGCATTTAAAGGAAAAGGCCCACAAATCAAGGGGTTGGATCCCACAAATTGGGTCTGCACGTGAAGCTTAGAAGAGTGACAAAGAAATCATGGGATCAAGTTGTCAACGAGAGGGAGTCGACATAACTTGGACAGAGCGCCCACTCTAGTTTTATCGACTATGATGAAGGTTGAAACATATAAGATTTTGTGATGAAGATGGTGCTAAGGGTTAGCATCAAAAGAAAGATTCAAGCGGGCTAATTTGAAATTCAAACTCCAGCGGTTAGCAAGGATTTGGCTCCTAAAATAGGCGCCAGAGACATGAGGGGTAGTCGCGTAGGGTCGTGCAACCAGTTATTTGGATTACAGGCGGTTTCTGAGTAGTTATTTAACCTGTAGGCTGATATTTTATTGTATTATAAATAGGAGATCCTACTAAGGACTCCAGGTGTTCACTTGTACTAAAATCACTTGAAAAAAATTTCATAATCCTAGCGCGAGGAAGTAAGAGTTTCAAGAGTGCTAATGTACGTGAATCACCATCTTTACTTCAATGCAATTTCCATATTTATCAGTCATTCCTCTTGAGCAGTTTGTTTTATTATCATTTACGTTTGAACTATCTTTTTACTTCATTATATACGCAGTCGACTGTGGTTCCGTTACGATGATGGAATTCACCATTGATGCATTCGTAGTGTATCTTTTTTGACTGTTATAAAGTTCTATTGGTCACGAGTTACCTTTAGTTTATCTTTTGTGGAAAACTTGGCTTACTTAAAACTCTTGGGAGGGAATCGTTTCTCTTAGAGTCAAGCTTTTGTCGAATTAAGTAAGCCACACTTTAGTTACATTAGCACGTGTCTTAGAATTAACTAGTCGATTCTGCAAGTAACCCTTAGTTTGAAGGCTTTGGGAGGACTAGCGGTTGTTTACAATTTCCACAGTAAACTAAATGGCACGCCCAGTGGGACATGTGCTGATGTGAGTTGATGAAACTTAGAAGTGGGAAAAAGTATAGTAGACCACAAAGAAATTCAGGAATGCCAGGTTCTACTGTGGATAAGATACCACAAGGAACGTTATCTACTACCGATCTAATAGTTTCACAGGTTGCAACTTTGCCTCCGTTGACTAATGCAGCCACTACGATGTCGACTACAGGTGCAGTGGTGACGTCTGTCCCCTTGCCTCCACCATGAAGCCTAGGGTCAACAATGACGACAACTATCCCTTTCAGGCCTAACATACCCTGTTTTGGCACTTCCAATCCTCTTTACGGAATGTCGTATTCCTTAATTCCAGGATATTAGTCGACGTCAAAAGCAACATTGGTAGCAGATAATAATCAGAATATAAGTTCCTCTTTGCAGGGATATGCATAAAATGTTTTGAACAAGAATAATCCGAATAGAGCAGTGCCATTGTCGAATACTTCAATAGGCAGGGATCAGATAGATGATGGTAATCATGAGTTAGTTGATATGTTAACTAATCAAATGGGTACTTTTTTTAACTCTATAATGCAGGAATCAGCTGAATCAAATAGGTAGGTGGTCACTTATTTGACTCTCTTGTGTAATTTCTTGGGGGAACCACAAATACCTGTTCGACAGTTACCTCATGTGAATAGACAAAATGTACTAGCTCAGGCAGAGTTAGATATGGTGGAAGAGGAAGCAGTACATAAGGAGCAGATTCCTAGACCCCAACAAAACCAAGGTGTCGGGTTGGGGCGCCAACCAGTGGTATTAGTGGGTCGGCAATAAAACGCTGATCAAATTGTTGATCAATATCGACAAGAAGATATGGCGATAGAAAACAATCTGACTACAATTGTCGAGAGAGTCATGGCCAGGAATGGTATGAGTACTACACTACAAAAGCCATTATACGTGTCTCCATTGGCTGAATTTATTCTTCAGACTGAATTACCTTGAGGAACGAAGGTGCGTAAGAATACTAAGTTTGGGGGAGAATCTAGCGAGTCGATAATAGAACATATCGCTAGGTATTTAACTAAGTCAGGGGATTTTGCTCACAATGAGAATTTAAGAGTAAAAAACTTTCCTTCTTCTTTGACCAAGGAAGCCTTTACACGGTTCACTTCACTGGCCCCTAATACAATGGATTCATGGGCCTAATTGGAGAAGATATTCCATGAGCAGTTATATGAAGGACATTCCAAGATTAGTATACTTAGAGTTGTCAGGCATCAAAAGGAGGTTTGCTGAAAGCATTGATGACTATTTAAATAGATTTCAGTCATTAAAAGCTAGGTGTTTCATACGAGTGCCAGAGCATGAACTTGTTCAGATGGATGTTGGGGGTTTAGATTATTCCATTAGGAAGAAAATAGATCCAACTTTTGTGAAGAGTATGTCACAATTAGCTGATAGAGTTCAAAATCTCGAACGGCTAAATGATTGGCTGCATCTGTGGTAAAACATACCTGGTTAATATTGTGTTATGCAAGCTGCATATGTTTGAAGCTAATACAGGTTCTATAGTGAATGTCATGACCGATGTCATGACATCCGTGTGTGACACCAGGAGCTGTTATTGTTTATTAAATGTGTTTCCTGATTTCTCCCAATTATCAGTTTAGGAAACCTTTTATTGTGTGCTGAATATTTCGTCCAGAAGATCATGCTGACAGCACATTTTGTAAACAACCAGATGGCATGTAAATTAGGTTAACTTGGTTAACCCTAATTTTTTCTAAAAGAAGCCCAAGGCCCAAGAGCTGCATATGAAAAGACTGCAATCCTAATTTGGAACGCAGACACAAGATTTTGTGAATTGTGAAGAACCGTAGTTCCGTAGCTGTCTCTTGTGATCCAAGCAATTGCCCTTGATGATTGCTTTGGAATAGGTTGTGTGTGTTTATTGTCACTCTAAGATTTTAAGCACGAGTTTGTGTCCCTTGATTGAAGCTTTTAAGAAGAACAAGGTGTGTTTTTGAAGAGTGTCTTCTCTCTGTAATTGTTTATGTTTATGTGTAATCACTGCTGTGATTGAGGGGGAGTGAGTGGAGATACTCAGGTCTAGGAATAGGTTGGAATTGCATTGGGTAGGTTTTAAGTGAGGAGTTGTAAACGGGGGAGTTTAACTCCGAATTAATTCTGCTTATATTGGATTCCCTCCCTGGCTTGGTAACCCCCAAAATAGGTTGTTTGAACCGAACTGGGTAAACAATTCTGTGTGTTCTTTATTGTTTTATGTTGTTCTGTTATAATTATTTGTGCTGTTTAATTTTGGATGTCATAATATCCAGTAAGACATCGAGCGTGTGTTACTAGAATTTTCAATTGGCATCAGAGCAGGCACCCTGCCTGTTTTCATCGGGGTGAGATCTAGGGATAACAAAATTCTGGTACTATGGAGAAGGAACTGTTGGTGTTTGGGAATAGACCACCTATCCTGGATGGCTCTAACTAGACCATCTATGAGCCTGTTGAAAAGAAGAACAAAAGCGCAACATTTGTCACCAACACATGTAATGATTCGAGAAAAAGCAATGGTGGAAGTGATGAAAATTTATCAGAAGCCATAGCCATGCTTGGAAAACAATTCAACAGACTTATTAAAAGGGTTGATCAGAAGTCCAGACCAATGTCAAGAACACTTCCACTAACATCAGCCAGACTTATGACTCAAGTAGAAGATTCAAAGCTGAAGAAAAGGCAGATCAGGAAAGAGGGGTTTAATGTCACGCATGGGAAGGATATGGACACATTAGAGCTGAATGTCCCACCTACCTCAAAGAGCAAAAGAAAGTAATGTTTGTCACCTGGTCTGATGAAGACTCAGATTCGAAAGAAGAAACTGCAAGACATGTCACAGTTCCAACAAGAATCTATGAATCTGATAATGATTCCAGTGATGATGAGCTAACCTTTGATGTACTTGCTACCTCATACAAGAAGCTGTGTATGAAGAATGCCGAAGTCTGCAAATAGGTGGAGAAGCAAGTGAAAATCATAAAAGAGCTAGAAACTGAGAAGAATTTACATCTTGCAACCATAGATTCTCTCAGCAGTGAAGTAAGCAAGTTAAACTGCAAACTTGATCAAATGACCAAGTCCTTCAAAATGGTGAACAATGGAACTAATACTCTAGAAGAAACTCTGGATTCTGGACAAAGAACAGGAGACATATCCGGGGTAGGATTTGTGGTTAAAGAAGAACTCACCTCTGGGTTCAAAAGAGAAAAACTCAAGACTTGTGTGACTGACCAGATGTCAACTCTAATGTCTCAACATCAAGAAAACAAAGGGAGGAGGCACTTAAAGAAGAAATTTCAAAAATGGAGGTGTCATCACTGTGGAAGACTTGGTCACATAAAGCCATTCTGTTTTAGACTATTTGGATATCCAAATCAAATCCATCAAGCCAAATCTGAATATGATACATGTAACAGGAAGCAATCGGGGGTGGCTAAGAATGTTGCTCTAATAACACACATCTCTCTAAGAATTCCCACCAAAGAAGATTGGTACCTTGAAAGTGGCTGCTCAAATCATATGACTAGGATCAAGAACTTACTAGTAAACCTCAAACTTGAGGGAACCAACTATGTGACTCTTGGTGATGGAGATATAAGAGAAGTTAAAGGTAGATAGAAGGTCAGGGAGTTCCTTATCTACATAATTTTTTTCTTGTACAAGGTCTGGCCGCAAATCTTATAAGCATCAGCCAACTATGTGATGAAGGACTCTATGTCAGGCTCACTAAAGAAGAGTGCATTGTTACCAATAAAGAAAATGAAGAAGTCATGAAAGGAATCAGATCTGAGAATAACTGTTATCTATGGGAGCCTAAAAATTCCAATTCTCTGACTCCTAGTCCCATAGCCAAAGATAAAGATGAGGAAAAAGATCAAGAAAGAACTATCAAATTGAAAGTTCCTATTCCCAGAACAAGAATCCTGATAGAAGAAGTGGATGAGTCTGATGATGAGACTTATATTGAGGAACTCACCAACGAAAAACTAGCTACTGGATACTCTAAGATATGTCTACTAAATGGAGAATGAAGCAAGAGACTGACGATATATGAAAATGCCTATGCCCTGTTACAAGAAGAAAGAGTAAAACTCATGATGAACATTGTTGATCTAGAGGGAAAGGTGCAAGAAACAAAGAAGGTTAATCAAGAGACTCAGCATCCAGGAAAACACACACCTGTCTCAGCCAAAAGATGCTATCAATGTGGTAAGTTAGGTCACCTGAGGTTCTCTTGCCCTGAAACTCAGCCATCTTCTAGAAGAAATACCCCTCAATAGGAAAACCTGACTAAGGAAGAGCCATCACAACGAAAGACATGTGTGAACGCTAATCACTCAAGTCATAACAAAAATGAGGAGGAGGCTGTAAAGAAAGCTGGAAGTTCTAGAAAAAGGAAATCTAGAAAAAACAAACATCACAAAAAGGATAGGAGTTTTCCGATTGCAAACAAGAACAAAACAGTCATGAAAGATGTTGTTGAAGGAAGTGAGTCGACATTCTCAGCAGAACATGTCAATGTCAAAACAGATGTCTTAACATCAAAATTTGCTGAGAACTCAATTGTGCAAATTGAGACAAACAAAGTCTCCGGGATTGGTGAATGCTCTATAGTAAATATTCAAAAAACTCTTCAAAGGGAAATCATTGCTCAGAATTGTGGTGTGGTTTTTTTTACCTCCCCGTTTCACTTGGGAGGATGGCACGCTAGACCCTTCACGCGAAATTTGGAAGGAGGGAAGCGCCCGTGGCGGGATGAATTTTGTTTCAGTTCTTCCTATGATAGCACACGAACTTTTTAATTATCCTACGAAAGAGGAAGGGGAAAAAGATCTCAAATAAACCCTAGGAGTTTGCTAAGTGTGGGGATTCACCTAGACTAGAAATTCTGGAGTCTTTGAGGTCGGTTATACATAGGGAAGGTTTTAAGCACCCTACATATCCGTAGTACTCTACGAGAACCTTCTCTGTGTCTATGTGTTTGTGTTTGTTGCTAATTAATTGGGAAAGTTTCTCCTTTGTGTTAGGAGGGAAAATTGAATTGAAAAAGACAGACATAGTGACTATTTTTGGTTTTTGATTAGCTCGCTGAGATTTCTTGTGAACCTCATGCCTACATATCCCTAACGGAAGTCAGAGCTTTATGTAGTCAGAGACATGAAATCATCTTTACAGAAAGGTATTTCTACTATTCCACCACAAACATTTAAAGTGACAGAAAAGCTAAATTAATTTCATTAAGAGAGGGACCTTACTTGTGTATGTGCAAGTATACCAGTCAAATGTCTCTTGAATGAAAGAAGGATTCTCAACCAAAATAGGGAAAGTTACACATGTCTGGGTTAACTTTTCAGAGCATGTCTTTCAAAAATCCTAAATGGGAGAATGATTAAAATTGAAATGTTTGTTTGTTTGTTTGAATGTGGTGAGATAGGAGAAATATCTCTCTATAGAGATAAGCAATGTCTATCTACTGTATGAAAGATTTAATTTTAGCTGGCTTGTATGAGGCCTAAGCTTGAGGCTTTTTGATTGATTTTATTGACTCTGGGAGATGACTCTACTGGAAACTAAGAAATTTTGTGTTCTGTACAAAGCCCAAAATTGAGGCTGACTCTAGCTGGAGAGTGTTTATTTTGTATTATGATTGAAAGGTTTATTTAGTGTTCTGTACAAAGCCCAGAATTGTTGTTGACTCTACCTAGGGAGACTTTATTTTATGCCTTGTATAAAGCCCAAGGTTGTGGCTGACTCTTAGCTAGGGAAGTTATTATTTTCTTCCTTGTATGAAGCCCAAGGTTGTGGCTGACTGTTGAGGAAACTGAGTATGGATGACTCTATGGGGAAAAGATCCTGAAGGTTAGGAATCTTTTGACATAGGGAATGTGGTTTATCTGCCTTGTACAAAGCCCAAGGTTGTGGCTACTTGATTGTGAAGGACTCACTAGGGAGACTCTATTATCTGCCTTGTATAAAGCCCAAGGTTGTGGCTAACTCTGGATAGGGGTATACCTATGAGTGGGGTTTTGACTCTAAAGGGAGTATGTGCCTTGAACAAAGCCCAAGGTTGAGGCTGACTTTTAAAATGGGGAAAGATCTACCAGTTTGGGATCTTTTGACTCAGAGGGGATTTTTGACTCTATTGAGGATTATCCTATTGTTTAGGAACTAAAGGTTGACCCTACTGAGGATTGTGCTTTTGTTAAGCAGATATTGAGGAATGAAAGACCCAGGTTTGAAGATTGACTCTACTGGGGAATTTGTTTGAGTGATTGACCTAGACTCTATTGAGGAGTTTTGACGGTTTGAAAGATGATTTGGAAGCTAACCCTTTCCATGGAATTTGGATTTGAAGGATTGATTTTGGAGGCTGACCCTTTCCAGGGGTTTACTCTGCTGGAGAGTTTTATCTTTTGAAAGTTGAATTTTTGGAAGCTAACCCTTTCCAAGGAACTATGACTTTAAAGGACTGATTTTGGAGGCTAACCCTTTCCAGGGTTTTTTTTATTAAAATGGAGGAGTTAATGGAGGCTGACCCTTTCCAGGGAATTTGGATTTAAAGGAGGAGTGATTAACTATTTGAGACTTCTTGTTTAAAGCCCAAGATTAAGGCTGACTCTGACTGAGGATAGACACATGTGGAACCTAGACTCTACTAAGGAGGAAAATTATTGGAGATTAAAGATAAAGGTGACAGAGACTGTCCATGTCTCTCATTCCAAAAGGTGTACTCAATACTGAGATTGAGACATTCTTAGCTTGTTTAAAGTCTGGTTTTAAGAATAGAAGAAACTCACCAGGGTAGGCTAAAAGGTGACTAAAGACCTGTTCCTATGTTTATAAGAAACCTGATGGGTCCTTGTATACAAGCTCATGAGAAAGCTGGGAATGCTTTTAAGAAGCCCGTGGGTCCTTGAACAAAGCCCAAGAGGAGGCTAATCTAGGGTCATCGAGGGTCCTTGTTATAGCACAAGAGAAAGCTATGTGGTTTTGAACTTAATTTGGCTCTAAGAAAATGGGTAAGAGGTTTCACCGGGAATAATTCCTCTTGGGTGGATGTATCCTATTTTGGTTCTAAGGTTTTTTTCAAGATGTTTCACCGGGAATAATTCATCTTGAGGTTTGAACTAAAGATCTCTAATTAGGAAAGAGCCTTCACCGGGAAGACATTCTCAATCCTAGGCCATAGTCCTATAATATATATATATATATATATATATATATATATATATATATATATATATATATATATATATATATATATATATATATATATAGTTTATTTGTCCTAAGGTTATACTCAGACGTAGTTCTAAACAATATATATACAGTATATATTTGACACGAAATTAAATGAAAGCTTGTAAATGGAAAGCTATAAAGCCTAACCTGGTTGGAGTGGAGGCCTTTGAAGATGTATGTACAAAGCCTTACCAGTAGCTTTATTATTTATTTGCAACGGTTGAATGTTTAATTGTAAACAGTTTAATGTTTTATATAAAACAGAAGAAGTGAAGATGGACACTAGGTCACATAGGTATTTGAAGAGTTTCACCGGGAATAATGCCCTTCAAATACCAGAAGAATGTTTTGAAAACAGAGAGAAGATTTTGTAAATACAGTTTTTTTGAAGGTTGACAAAAGTCAACTTAATTAGAGTAAAGACAAAGTCTATACCTAATTAAGACCTAAATGATTAGGGTTTTATCACAAAATGTTTACAAAGTAATTAAGTTTTGAAAATCAAATGAAAACTATATTTAAAGTATTTTTTAAAATACTTAAAAAATATGTCGTTTTAAACCTAATAAAAATATATCAAATAAATAATATTTTTGTGATTTTTTTGATTATTCATAAAATAGACATGTTTAATGACAAGTGTGTGAAAAATCAAGTGAAAATGATTTAATTTGATAGGTTAATTAATTATATGAAGTTGTAAATAAAAATGAAAGGAAAAGTGGTAAAAATATGGTTTTGTCTCCACCATGGTTTGAACCCACGCCCTTGCAATTACCAGCTCAAAATAACACCATTGGGCCAACGCGCGCTTGGTGTCATAGAGGTAACCCCAATGCCATATGTGTGTTGTCAAGTGTATAGGGCAAAAAAAGAAAATAAAATCAAAAGGTCTGGGGCGAGGGGGATTCGAACCCCAGACCTTGGGCACGCGCTTCACACAAACTCTCTTTACCACTGGGCTATAACGATGTATTCGTTATCTATACGCCTTGTAATAAAAATATATTAAACTTGTCCCTGAATATTTGAAAATGGCGCCACCACCATCTTCGTCTTCAACCTCAAGTTCTTCAATTTTTGAATTTCAGAACTTGCTCATCTCTCAACTAAATGGGATGATGTAAACATGAAATTCATTCTAAATTTCCTCACGAATCCATATATGTAACTAATATTGATTTATATTAACTACAACTATCTAATTCTTCAGAAAACACGAAGAACACATAAACCCTAATTTTAAAATTAAATGATGAGTAAGATGAATAAATGAATGATGATAGAGGGTTTTTAATCCTCCGATGATGTTGAACAAACTGGTATCGGGATATATTAAAAAGAGTACTTAAATAAGAGAGTTAGAGTTTGAAAAAATACCTCTGAAAGTGGAGGTCGATGGCTATGGTGGAGGGCTTCTGGCTATGGACAAATGATCACAAAAGCTTCCTGGGGACTCAGTGATGCTAACTGAATACTTATTGCAACTTGAATGCTTCAGAATTGCTCTACCTGACCCCTCCTATTTGAGCTTCAAGTAAAAATGGAAGATCTTGATTCTGCACTTATAGATAGGCTGTGACCATCTGGATAGCTTCACTACACCTTAAGGAACGTGTTTGAATGCTTGAACTTGTTTGACATCCTCTGAATTGTTCTACAGACCTCCAACTGCTTAAGCTCCAAAGTGAAAGTGGCTATGGCGTTTATCCACTTACAGAAGTGATCCAGGTGCTTGGATCACTTCTAATGAACCTCCTTGAGATGTTAGAAGGCTTACTTTCAAAATAAGAGCTCTGGTTTGAAGAATTCGATTCTTCTTGCCAAAGAACTTTTGAAAACCATAAGCATGAGGGAGAGAAGGAGAAAGCAAGAATTAGAGCTGCTTTGGTGTCATTAATACTGAGGAATGCACTTGTATTTATAGGCAAAGAGTTCAGTGTAATTGTAGAGGAGTGAGCTTGCTTAGTGAAGTCATTTTGGTTTCTTGGCCATGAAGAAATTCAAGGAATCTTGCAAATGTAATCATTACATTTTCGAGCTAGCTCCCCATCCATTGATCTCTTTTGATCTTAGGGGACAATTCTGATGCAGAGGAGAGGTTCAATTGGTTGGGAGAAGATTCCTTTGGTGATTCATCCATTTGCCATAAATTCTCAAATGTAATCATTACATAATCACATGCCTTTGTTTTTGGGAATATTCTTCAATCCTTATGCAATGATGAAAATGAATGCATTGAATCTTTAATTATGTGTTATGGGTCGTGTAGCATCAATTGGTAGAGGTATTTGCACAAATTTGCAAAGTTCCAAATTGTACATGACCTATAATTTCTCTTCATGAGGCCAACTTTGAACAAGCATAACTCCTAGCTCAAAATGAATTTGGAGAAGGTTGAGCATAATTTGGAAAGCCCTTAACATGTACTTCAATTAATTAGTTTGTAGTTTCTTTAAAATCACTTGGGAAAATTGTGTAAAATGGGCCTAAAGTTGGAAGAAAACTAGGTTAAAAACACTTAGAATTTTTTCTAAGTTTTTATGACCTATAACTTCCAAAGCTCATATCTCTTAAATGATTGATCTCTTGAAAAAAGTTCCAATGTGAGAAGTTGTTTTATTTTGAAAGATCTACAACTTTCATGTTGGAAGTTTTTTGAGTTGTGTAGGTGAAATTTTGAGATCCATGAACTAGGTCAAAATGCACTAGTTTGACTTTTTGTCGACTTTTTTATTCTTGATGAATTTTCTTTGGTCAAATGAATTCAATAATCATATGTTGATGATATTGATCCTTAAAAGTCATGGTTGGACCAAAAATCCTAAAAGTCAAAGGTGATCTTGTATAGTTGACTTTTTCCAAATGAAGTGAAATCTTGGACTTCTATGATGAATCAAGCTCTCCTCCTCAAATGAATGGTATGAATGGATTATATTGAGGTAATAGAAGTTCTTGAGCCATGTTTTGAGTTGTGGACCCATGTCCTGATTAAAAGTCAACTGTCCAGGTGAGTTAGGTTTGAAACCCTAATTGTAGATCAGATGAAATTGATGACTATAGGTCTTGAATTGAAGTACAATTCCCAATGGATATTATCATGTGGATCATTTGAAGATGATTGAAACCTTTGAGTGATACCCTTGAGCTTTGTAGGGTTTCCCAAATGTGGTCCCTGATTTTAGTCCTTGATGGGCTCAAAACCCTAGCTGAGCAAACTTGAGTCTAGGTGACTGGTGTCTAATCAATCATAGGTGAATGAATGAATCATTGGAGTCCTGTGATTGTATTAGAGGTTAATCTCATATTGATTGGTCCTTTGCCTGAACTCTCTTGTCCTTGAGCACCCTCGATTGAGTACCAGATGAATAAGTGACTGTTCTGAATACCTGTCTTGAAATGTCTGGAGATGTGACATCTTAAGGGGGTCAAAATTAGGGTATGAAAAGAATCAAGTTTCAGGAGCTGCCAGAAGATCAAAGAAAATTTTAACAAAAGCACCTAATGACATCCGGACTAGAGATATGACAAGGGAAAATCATCTGATCAAGAAGGGCATTGCTCTGAACATTGTCCCAAGGAAGGTATCCATCAACAGTCAGGTTCACCTGAGAGTGGAGACACTAGGGATAGACCAAGTTTCAAGTTTCTGGATGGAAAGAGCACAAGACTCACAGCCAAACTTGAAAATTCAAGAAAGTAAGGAGAGGAGGATTCTTCTTATCACAACTAAAGATGAGAATCTGATGACATGTATGATTCCTACAAATCTTTTAGGCTGGTCTAAACCGAGCTGGATACACCAAAGTTTATCTCACCAGAATATAGAGTGGAATGTCATAACTATGCCCTGCTACATCAAAAACTATGTGGAGGACAAATAAACCTTATGCAAAGGTCAACTATTGATCTAGGTATTGTTAATAAGCTAGACGTGAAGATCCTCCTTGGTCACAACAGGATCCTTCAGCTAACATCCCACCACAATAACTCTAGTGTAATCACAAAGTACAATTTTTCCACAGAAAAAGGTTTAGAGCTAACTCACCTCATTGAGATGCCTCAACAATCTCTGTTCATCTCGCTCAAAACAACGTCTTGTCCACACAGGCATACAGAAGTGACTAATCCTAAAAGAATGAGAATGATGCATGATGATTCTAACGAAAGTGACGAGAATGTTTCTGACAAAATCAATGACATTTTCACAAAAGCTATTGATGCTACACAGTTTGAAAACTTGCAAGGCAAGTTAGGACTTGCGTCCTTGAGGAACCATAGAGTTCACAACAACAACAACAACAATATATATATATATATATATATACAGGGGGAGAAGACATTTTGTTGGCCTTGGCAACTTTTGTGGCCAAACAGGGAGAGAAGAAGTAATGTGTCACCCCAAAACAACATATGATGCTCCAGCTGGTAAGGGTAAACAGAGAGTTACTCAGGGCCAGAGATCTAGTGGGGGAGGTGCTCCTCCTAATGTGAATTGTTTCAATTGCGCGAAACCTGGCCATAAGAGTGCTGCGTGCAACATTGAGGTGAAGAAATGTTTTCGCTGTGGTAAGATGGGACATGCTATGTCAGATTGTAAGCATAAGGAAATGGTTTGTTTTAACTACGGTGAAGAAGGACACATTGGAAGTCAGTGTTCGAAACCAAAGAAGGCACAAGTTGGTGGAAGAGTGTTTGCTTTGGCTGGAACTCAGACACAGAATGAGGACAGACTTAACAGAGGTACATGTTTCATAAATAGTACTCCTTTAATTACTATTATTGATACTGGTGCTACTCATTGTTTTATTGCTGCTGATTGCATTAAAAGATTGGGTCTTGTGTTATCTTCTATGAATGGTGAGATGGTAGTTGAGGTTCCAGCTAAAGGATCAGTGACTACTTCTCCAGTATGTTTGAAGTGTCCTTTGTCGATCTTCAATAGGAACTTCGTTGTTGATTTAGTTTGTTTGCCGTTAAGTGGGATGGATGTAATTTTGGGGATGAACTGGTTAGAGTATAACTATGTTCATATTAATTGTTATAACAAGACTGTGAGGTTTTCATCTGCTGAAGAGGAAGAAGCTGGTTTGGTGTCACCAAAGCAGTTACGTCAGTTGCTGAAGGAAGGAGCTGAGATGTTCTCATTGATGGCAACATTGTCAATTGAGAATCAAGCTATAATTGATGAGTTGCAGGTGGTGCGTGAGTTTCCTGAAGTTTTCCCGGATGAGATTCCTGATGTACCGCCAGAAAGAGATGTTGAATTTGCAATTGATCTTGTACCTGGTACCAGACCTGTTTCTATGGCACCGTACAGAATGTCTGCATCTGAATTTGCTGAATTAAAGAAGCAACTGGAGGACTTACTTGAGAAGAAGTTTGTCAGACCGAGTGTATCACCGTGGGGAGCTCCAGTGCTGTTGGTAAAGAAGAAAGATGGAAGTATGAGGCTCTGTGTTGATTACAGACAGCTGAATAAAGTAACGATTAAGAACAAGTATCCGCTACCAAGAATAGATGATTTGATGGACCAATTGGTGGGTGCCAGTGTATTTAGCAAGATTGATCTGAGATCGGGTTATCATCAGATTAAAGTAAGAGATGAAGATATTTAGAAGACGGCGTTTAGAACGAGGTATGGACACTATGAATATTCTGTGATTCCTTTCGGTGTTACTAATGCGCCGGGAGTATTCATGGAGTATATGAATCGTATCTTCCGAGAATATTTGGATCTGTTTGTCGTAGTGTTCATAGACGACATCTTGATATATTCAAAGTCAGAAGAAGAACATGTGGATCATTTGAGGACGGTGTTGCAAGTGCTGAAAGAAAGAAAGTTGTATGCGAAGCTGTCCAAGTGCGAGTTTTGGTTGAGAGAAGTCAGTTTTCTTGGTCATGTCGCATCTGGTAGTGGCATTGCTGTAGATCCATCGAAGGTAGATGCTGTGTTGCAATGGGAATCTCCGAAGTCAGCTACTGAGATTAGAAGTTTCTTGGTTCTAGCCGGTTACTACAGACAGTTTATCGAAGGTTTCTCTAAGTTGGCACTTCCGTTGACCAAGTTGACTTGTAAAGGTAAAGCGTTTGTGTGGGATGCACAATGTGAATAGAGCTTTGTAGAGTTGAAGAAGAGATTGACGACGACTCCGGTTTTGACGTTACCTAATCCGGGAGAACCTTTTGTGGTGTATTGTGATGCTTCTCTGATGGGCTTAGGTGGTGTGCTTATGCACAATGATAAGGTTGTAGCTTATGCGTCGACGCAGTTGAGAAGTCATGAAAAGAACTACCCTACGCATGATTTGGAGCTTGCTGCAGTTGTTTTTGTGCTGAAAATTTGGAGACATCATCTCTATGGTTCTAGATTTTAAGTTTATAATGACCATAAGAGTTTAAAGTATTTATTTGATCAGAAGGAGCTGAATATGAGACAGAGAAGGTGGTTAGAACTGCTAAAAGATTATGATTTCGGTTTGAATTATCACCCAGGTAAAGCTAATGCTGTGGCTGATGCTCTAAGCTGAAAGACCTTGCATATGTCAGCTATGATGGTTAAGGAGTTGGAATTGATTGAGTAGTTCCGAGATATGAGTTTAGTTTGTGAAGTGACACCGCAGAGTGTTAAGTTGGGAATGCTTAAGGTTAATAATGATTTTCTGGATAATATCAAGGAGGCTCAGAAGTTGGATGTGAAGCTAGTGGACATCATGGTTGGTTGTGGCCAATCAGAGAAAAGTGACTTTAAGATAGATGCGCATGGTGTGTTGAGACTGCAGGATAGAATTTGTATTCCTGAGGATGATGATATCAGGAGGATGATTCTAGAAGAAGGTCACAGGAGTAACTTGAGTATCCATCCTGGAGCTACTAAAATGTATCAGGATTTAAAGAAGATATTTTGGTGGCCAGGAATGAAAGAAGATGTGGCATAGTTTGTGTATGCGTGTTTGACTTGTCAGAAATCGAAAGTTGAACACCAGAAGCCTGTGGGGTTGATGCAACCGTTAGAAATCCCAGAATGGAAATGGGATAGCATTTCGATGGATTTTGTGACGGGGTTACCTAATACTGCAAGAGGATATGATTCGATATGGGTGATTGTTGATAGGTTTACAAAGTCAGCTCATTTTATACCTATTAACATCACATATCCAATTGCAAAGTTGGCAGAGATCTACATCAGAGTGATTGTGAAGTTGCATGGCGTTCCTTTGTGTATTGTGTCGGATAGAGATCCGAGATTCACTTCTGATTTTTGGAAGAGCTTGCAAGAAGGTTTGGGTTCTAAGTTGAGATTGAGTTCGGCGTATCATCCGCAGACGGATGGTCAGACAGAGAGGACTATTCAATCGTTGGAGGATTTGTTGAGAGCATGTGTTCTCGAGCAGGGAGGTTCGTGGGATACCTATCTTCCATTGATCGAATTTACTTATAATAATAGTCACCATTCTAGTATTGGAATAGCTCCTTTTTAAGCGTTGTATGGCCGGAGGTGTAGGACTCCGCTATGTTGGCATGAATCTGGAGAAAGTGTAGTACTTGGACCGGAGATTGTTCGAGAAACTTCTGAAAAAGTTAAGTTAATCCGAGAAAAGATGAAAGCTTCTCAGAGTTGTCAGAAGAGCTATCATGACAAGAGAAGGAAGGATTTGGAATTTCAAGCTGGTGACCATGTGTTTTTGAGAGTCACACCCGTGACTGGTGTGGGGCGAGCCTTGAAGTCTAAGAAGCTCACTCCTCGTTTTATTGGCCCGTATCAGATATTAGACAGAGTTGGGCAAGTTGCTTACCGTGTGGCGTTACCGCCAAAATTTTCGAATTTGCATGATGTGTTTCATGTGTCGCAGCTCCGGAAGTACATTTCAGATCTGTCTCATGTGGTTAGTATGGATGATGTGCAAGTGCGGGACAATCTTACTGTGGAGACTAAGCCTGTACGAATCGCGGATCGTGAAATGAAGACTTTAAGAGGAAAGGAGATTGCATTGGTGAAAGTTGTTTGGTTGGGAGCAGCCGGAGAAAGTATGACTTGGGAATTGGAGAGCAGGATGCGGGAATCCTATCCAGAGTTGTTTGTTTCAGGTAAATTTTCGAGGACGAAAATATTCTAAGTGGGGGAGAGTTGTAACGCTCGTATTTAATTATTTATTTTAATTAAATATTAAATATTTTTTTGATTTGTTTTGAATATTTGATGAATATGTCGAATATGTAGTTAAGTCGTTAAATTGGTAGTCGAGTAAAATTAGTCGAGAAATTAATATTATTAATAATATTAGTTTAGTAGAATTATTAATTTAATAGTTAAGTTAAGTTGGGTGGTAATAGCAAAAATTAAAGTGACTACTAGTAAACCCATTAAGACCCATAGTGGCCCTTTTATTTTATTAAGTCTTAAAATTTCTAATAGTTAGAAGTAGTAGTTAACAAAACCAAAAGAAAAGAAAAAGTCTCACGTAGCAGCATAAAGGGAAACAAGGGTTTGGTGCTGGCAGTTCAAGGTTGCTGTCTTATAGTTCAGATCCCGATCAAATTTTTGAGCTTCCTTCAATCCAATCAGGTAAGGGTGGGGTTCAAATCTTATAACCGGGATTATGATAGTTAGTATGTAGGATTGGGATTTTTATAATTTTCTATTATGTGCTATCGATTGTATTGGAATTGGTATATTTTAGAGACCCATTCATTATTGGAATTGAATTGATAATACTTGAATTGGTATATTTTAGAGACCCATTCATTTTTAGAGACCCATTCATTATTTTAGAGACCCATCTATTATGTGTCTATACTTGTTTCCACTTGAAAAGTATTAAATTGATAATACCTATGAGATACCCATCGCCTACTTGTTGATTTTTGGAAGAAAAGAAAAGTAGTATGTCACTCTGTAGGAACCGCAGAAACCCACTGGTAGAATTGGAGTCTATGAAATGTTTCTAATTATTAATAGCCACTGTCACTTGTTAGAAATTGGAAGAAAATAAGGTGAGGTATTACTTTTCTTTGGAACCTCTGTACCGCCAGTACACTAGCATTGGAGTTAAAGATATTCATTTAATGTATGGATAGCACTTGATTATTTTATCCTTCCTGTACATGCTTGTAGGTTGCATCATAGAATAATTTTATACTCTTAGCAACCTTGTGTCCATTAGTCTAATCCATGGAAATATAATCTACATATAATAATAGTACCTGATATGTTGATTTTCTAAATTGAATATAGTTAGAAGTTCCTTAGAAGGTTAGAAATTTAGTGGAATATAGTGCATCTTTAGTGGAGCAAATAAGGACAGTGAGAGTAAATTTTTAACAGTGTATAGTAAATTAGTATCACTGATATTTTTATGACAGCAAAATTTTGGTAGTAGAAAGAGTAATTATATCAGTAAGTAAATTTCGACAGAATAGTAAAACGATAGTAGTAATTAGCAGTATATAAAATCAGTACCGAATTAGTCGATTTAGCCGAATTAAGTGGAGAAATTATTTGTCTGGAATTAATTGAATTTTTTCGGGGTAAGTCGGATATACTAGTAGGTAATAATGGTGGGTTTGTTTTGTTGAAACATTAATAGTAGAGTATTAAAACAGTCCCGAATTAGCCGAATAGTCAAATTAAGCGGAAAAAATTAGTTGTTCGGAATTTAACAAAAATTTACGGGGTAGTTCGTGAATATGAGTAGATACGTGAATTGTGTTTATTTTGGTAAATTTAAGTTGAATGCGTGGAATTGCAGGTACATTGATTGAGTTGATTTTGTCCCAATTATGGACAAAATTTTATTGGAGGTTTAAATAGCCAAAGTTGAAAGTTGATTAAGTTGTTCTAAGTTGCATTGTTGTGTGAATGTTGTTGATTGTATGTCATTCATAGTGTCGCATACATTGCATCGTTTAAGTTGGCCTTGATGGCATCCGATTAAGTTGGCCTTGATGGCACCCGTTTAAGTTGAAAATGCCTCGATAACCTGGCATATGATTAAGTTGGGAGTTCTACTCCGAATGGTACCACATTCATTTGCACAAGTTGAGTCGCATTGAGTCGTATTGATGAAGTTGTTTTTATGTTGAGTATTGAATGGTTGTGTGGTGATTGTCGCGAAGTGGTGAATATTGTATGATCCTAGTCTAACATAATATTTATCATACTCTTGCTTATATTATTCGATATCTCACCCCTTCTGTTTGAATGTTACCCTTTGTTGGTAACGTGCAGGTAACCAAGGAGAGTAGCTGTTATCATTTTTAGTTCGAGAGGGTGTCATTGCTCTAATACGTAGCACTCTGGGGGAATGAACGCTTATTTGAATTTCCTTTGTTGTTTTTAGTTGAACTCAAGTTGTTATTTTAAAGAATTACTTTGACTTATGTTGTTTATTTTAAAAGATGCAACGACAATTGAAGTTTATGTTGACATTGAAATTATGTCGAATAATCCGCTACGTGGTTTTTAATTGAAAGTTATTTGAGTTGAGACTATACAGGTTGTGATTTTATTGTTACAGGTGTGCTATGTATCTCTAATTGCAAGTATGCAAAATAAGTTTTGTGTATTAAGTGGAAATGTGATATCCCAAAGATTGTTAATTTTTTTGAAATTTACTCTGATTATATTGTATCATAAAAGTTGGGTAGATTTGGGATGTTACAGTGTGACAGGTTGTTTTAGCCAAAAATTTTCCAAAGGGGTAGGTCGAAGGTGTTTTCATGATTGGCTGCATCTGTGGTAAAACATACCTGGTTAATATCGTGTTATGCAAGCTGCATATGTGTGAAGCTAATACAGGTTCTGTAGTGAATGTCATGACCGATGTCATGACATCCGTGTGTGACAGCAGGAGCTATTATTGTTTATTAAATGTGTTTCCTGATTTCTCTCAATTATCAGTTTAGGAAACCTTTTATTGTATGCTGAATATTTCGTCGAGAAGATCATGCTGACAACACATTTTGTAAACAACCAAATGACGTGTAAATTAGGTTAACTTGGTTAACCCTAATTTGTTTCTAAAATAAGCCCAAGGCCTAAGAGCTGCATATAAAAAGACTGCAATCCTAATTTGGAACGCAGATAGAAGATTTTGTGAATTGTGAAGAATCGTAGTTCTGTAGCTGTCTCTTGTGATCCAAGCAATTGTTCTTGATGATTGCTTTGGAATAGGTTGTGTGTGTTTATTGTCACTCTAAGCTTTTAAGCACGAGTGTGTGTCTCTTGATTGAAGCTTTTAATCAGATCAAGGTGTGTTTTTGAAGAGTGTCTTCTCTCTGTAATTGTTTATGTTTATGTGTAATCACTACTGTGATTGAGGGGGGGGGGGGTGAGTGGAGATACTCAGGTCTAGGAATAGGTTGAAATTGCATTGGGTAGGTTTTAAGTGAGGAGTTATAAACAGGGGAGTTTAACTCCGAATTAATTTTGCTTATATTGGATTCCCTCCTTGGCTTGGTAGCCCCCAGAGTAGGTTGTTTGAACCGAACTGGGTAAACAATTCTGTGTGTTTTTTATTGTTTTATGCTGTTCTATTATAATTATTTGTACTGTGTAATTGTGGATGTCATAACATCCAGTAAGACATCGAGCGTGTGTTACTAGAATTTTCACTAAGATTAGAAAAGGCTAAACATATTAAGGCTAAAAAAGAAAAGATAACTTTCATAGATTATGATTCCACAGATCCCATTTATGAGGCTGATTATGCCTCACCGACAGAAGTCGAAGTTGACGTGGGTGAAATGAATCCAGGATCTGCATATGAGTGTCAGTCGTTCTTACCCGCACAAGGGAAAAATCCCGTCAAAAACAACCCAAAATTTCCTTCAAAAACTTATACTTTTGATGTCACAAAGTGAGAAGAAATTTCTGACGTGTTAGTTAAAGATGGTCAAATGGTAGTACCACAAGGTACCAATATGCCACCATTAGAGCAGAGAAAAAAGAGGGGATTTTGTAAGTATCATAATTATTTGGGTCACAATACATCTAACTGTTATCTTTTTCAGGGATCTTGTTCCTAAATCAATCCAAGAAGGCAGGCTGAAGTTTGTTGGCCGCAAGATGAAGATCGACGCGGATCCTCTTCACCAGGAAGAAGCTTTGTTCGTTGACCCAGTTGAGATCAACATGGTCGAAATAATGGAGTATAATGATGTTGACATGGTGGAAGAGACTGGTGAAAGCCCTGACGTCGACTTGGCTGAGGTTTTAAAGGTTGCTGCTAAAAACTTTCAAAGGCTGCAACTTGGAAAAAATGAGGATAAGTGGGATGGCTAGAGACGTTATCCACTAAAGGAGGGAACCTCAAGATGGACCATGGGAAACTCCCAGTCAAGGCCAAGAAGTTATGTGCCGTCGGCTGGTGCTCCTAGGGGTACCCGGATCAAGCCTCAAGGAAGGTTGGAAGTACCTCAAGGTGCTGTTGCTGCCGCCAGAGGAGGTTTGGCTGTTAACTACAGACGTGAGTTTAAGTCTGAAAAGAAGACTCATGTTTCTGAAAATTATTTAGGAAAGAATCCTATGACAAGAACTCAATGGTGTCGCGGGGAAAAATCGTTTGTTCTTTTTTCGGGATGAGACACCTGATGCCTTCTTTGGGCTCGAGTGCTCAAAAAATGATTTTTCTTTTGTACCGACCAAACTTTTTATTATTTCCAAAAGAGGAAAAGGAAAAAAGCTGCAATAACCTAAAAGTGGGGGGAGAGATCTTGGGTAAGAGGGTTGGTTATACGAAGGGAAGGTATTAGCACCCAACGTATCTATAGTACTCTATAGGTTTCTTTGTTTTGTTTATTCCATTCTTGTTATGGTGGAGGTTCTTGTGAGAAAGAGGTGGGACCTAAGGTGTTTGTTTGATTATGCTCGCAAAGATCATCGCGATCCTCTGCATACATATCCCTTAGAGGGAATCAGAGCATCTGTAGCTCGGGGTCTACGGGTGCTAAGGTT
Organism: Vicia villosa; assembly: GCF_029867415.1. Lineage (NCBI taxonomy): Eukaryota > Viridiplantae > Streptophyta > Magnoliopsida > Fabales > Fabaceae > Vicia > Vicia villosa. The sequence continues at coordinate 159,720 of NW_026705841.1, read as the reverse complement.
TGAGTGGTTTGAGAGAGAAGTTTTGCTCGCCAAGGATACGACCTTGTGCCTACGTATTCTCAAAGGGATGTTGAGAAAGTCAGAGCAATCGTAGTTCCCACTTATGCTAGTGGAAGCAAAGGAAAAGAGACAAATGTCATCTAAATGTTCGATGTATCTAATCTATATCATCACATACATCTGTTTGATTTTGTTTGAAAAATCTTTTCATTATAAGCCCTGGGCCATGCCACTTATGGTGCTTAGAATGATAAAGATGTTTTTGTTGTTTAACCAGCCTTGTGGCAAAAACTTTCAATGAAGTCAGCCTTGTGACAAAAAGTTTTGATTAATCAGCCAGCCTTGTGGCAAAAGTTTCAATGAAGTCAGCCTTGTGACAAAAACTTTGATTAATCAGCCAGTATGGTGGCAAAACGGTTTGATTGATTAGCCAGCCTTGTGGCAAAAAAAAGTTTGATTGATTAGCCAGCCTTGTGGCAAAAAGTTTGATTGATTGATTGTTTGTGATGATATAGAAGAGATACTCCTATCATAGAGATGATAAATGTCTAATCTCCTAGGGTATTTGATTTGGATATTGGGGATGCTTATAAGAAGCCCGTGGGTCCTTGTACGAAGCCCAAGAGGAGGCTGTTCGAGGGTCCTTGCATTGTAAGCCCAAGAGGAGGCTATGGGAGGGACAATCCAGGGTCCTTGCATTGTAAGCCCAAGAGGAGGCTATGGGAGGGTCACTCGTTTGTACAAAGCCCAAGGGGAGGCATGGTATAGTTGGTTTGAGCTCTTAGAGCGATTTCACCGGGAAACCATACTCTATGTCCTAACCTAAACTAGGGAGATTCTTTGCACGAAGCCCAATAGGAGGCTATGGGGAACCTAGTGTTGTACTAAGTTGAATAAGCATATATAACACAATCACAAGTATGAACAAGTACGAACAAACATGAACAAGTACATGAACAAATATGAACAGTTATACATATATGACAAAGTGTGTGTATATAATGGAGTTTATGAAGGAAATATACCTGTAAGCATGATCCATTTGTATACACAGGGCTCGGGACTCACACTCGGGGAGAGGTCCACTTGAGTTTATTCAAAGCTATGTAAACAGGTATTTACAAAGGGGCTTGGGACTTATACCTACCTGGAGGCCCATGGTATTTTTGGGAAGATTTAAAGAAAACCTTCATTTTTGATTAGTTATTCAAGGTTAAAAAATCAAATTGATCGAGATATGTACAAAAAGGTGTGTGTACAATGAAATACCTAATTTCATGTACAGGAATGAGACTTATACCTATGTGGAGGCCCATGTTTTATTTTATAAAACATGGTTGATTGTTTTATTTACAGACGCGTCGTTTGAAAAAAACCGTTTGAAAGTTGTTTTGAAAGAGGTTTATTGTTTAAAGAAGAAAAAAACTGTATAAAAGGAAAAAGGAGTGGGTCTTATACTCTCTAATATTCGAGAGGCCCCACATCGTTTTGAAAATCAATTGATCAATTAAAAAGATTTAATCAATAGTTTCAAAAAGAAATGGTTTATTGTTTTGAAAAGAATGATCGTTTGTTTTAAAACAATTTGAATTTGACAAAAGTCAACTTAATTAAGTTTAAATCAAATGTTAATGCTTAATTAAGACCTAAGTGATTTAGGGTTTGATCACAAAATATATTTACAAATGATTAGGTTAAAAATTAAATGAAAAAAACAATATTTAAAGTATTTAAAAACACTTAAAAATGTATCATTTTAAACCTAATTAAAAACATATTAAATAAATCTTTTTTTTGTGATTTTTTTGATATTGATAAAAATATATATATTAAATAAGAGGTGTGCAAAAAAATGAAGTAAAAATAATGAGTTTTGATTGGTTAATGAATTGATTGAAGTTGTGAAGAAATTGAAAGAAAAAAGTGATAAAAAAAAGGAAATGTCTCCACTAGGGCTTGAACCCACGCCCTTGTGTTTACTACTCAAAACATGAACCAAGCGAGCTGCGCGTGCAGCTTGTTATTCATACGCTTCCAATGCATTATATTTTAAAACAAATATTTGAATTCTTTGAACGAAAAAACGCGCCAAGAACACAACCCTAACTGAATTTTGAACTTCTTCAAATCTGTGTTGTTTTGATCGATCAAAGGGTCTATTTCACTCGGTTTTTCACAAGGAACATGATGGTGACCTTTAATTTCATTTATTTTCACTCTAAGATCATTAATTTTCTGATGAACACGAAGAACCCTAATTCTATGATTCAATCTGGAATCGTGTTTGTGCAAGATAATTGGCAATTGATTGAGGGTTAATGATCCATGCATATGCAGAAACAAGATGGCAAAGCAATATTTCATTTATGATGCGTGTATGTATGAGTTTGAAGTTCAAGAGAGCTTACCTTAAAAATGGCAAAACTGGAAATCGAATTCTGCAAATGAGGGATTCCAGATGTTGTTTCTTGATCTGAACACCTTCAGTGGACCTTATGGAACATGTTTGGATGCCTGGAACAATTTGAAAACCTCTTGATCAATCCATGGTACTCGATCTGCAGTATGGTTCAAGTGAGGATCAAGCTTAGTGATTTTGGTGTTTCAGATCATGTATGATGGTTGGAACAGTTCATATATGGTATATGGAATGTGTTTGGATGATTAACTTGGACAGAATTGGCCTGGATTTCATTTTGGCATGATAAGGCTAGTGTTATGCATATTTGGAGGTGAGATGATGATTCTGAGTTTGAGGTGTTTTTGGAAGGTTTCAAAGGTTCAAACAACTTCCATATGGTATTTGGGAAGTGTTAGAAGCATCACTTTGCTTAGAACTTCAAAGGTTTAGAGGTTGAGAATTTTACCTCTTTTGAAAACCATGAAACTTGTATTCTAAGAAAGGAAGAGAAAACCTATGTTTATGAGGTTTTGGTGTGATTTTGAATGAGGTAAGGACCTCTATTTATAGGCCAAAGTTTCTGAATACAAAGCTCTTGCAAGTTGATCAAGAATGATGATTTGGCTTAAGAGATAAAATGGAATCTTTCACATTAAATGCAAATGGTTAAAAGTGACTTAACCATGGTTATTTCTCAAGCTTCTTATCCTCTTCCATTCTGATCTCAAATCAGAAAATATCTACCAATTATTGCATCTATGCATCATTATTTGGATCATTTGGCAAATTGGTTCATAACTTAGTGAAAATGGCATGTAATTTCAAGTGAAAAGTTCACTAATGTCAAAATTCAAAACCATGGCTACACTCCATATTTTTTCATGCTCTTGGACATTTTGGAAAGCTCATGTTACATACTTCAAAACCCTAGTTGAAAGTTTCTTCAAGACCCTTAAGGAAATGGGTGAAAAAGATCCATGAACTTTGAAAAAAATGAAGTTTCAAGTGAAATTTTCCAAAGATGCCAACTTTGAAGCTCCATATCTCTTAAATGGTTGATCTTATGGAAAAAATTTATATGTGTCAAAGTTGTTTATTGGATCAAAATCTACAACTTTCATGTTGGAAGTTTTTTTCAGTTTGTAGGTGAAATTTTGAGAAATTCCCTTCCAAAGTTTGGAAAAAACCATGAAAAACACTTAGAAATTTTTCTAAGTATGAAAAGTCAAACTTTTGACTTTTTGATTCTTGATTGATTTTCTTGATTTTTCTTGATCAAATGACTTCATATATCATATATTGATGATTCAAAACTTCAAAAGTCATGGTTGACCAAAATTCCCCAAAAGTCAATGGTGATCTTGTACAGTTGACTTTTTCAGACGAATCGCGTTTCTGGAGATTTCAAATGAAACAGGCTATCTTCACCAAATGAATGGTATGAATGGATCACATTGAAGCATTAGAGGATATTGAGCCATGGTTTGAGTTGTGGTACCATGTCCTGATTAAAAAGTCAGTGGTTTAGTGAATTAGGTCAAAAACCCTAATTGTCGACCTGATGAAATTGATGACTGTGGATCTTGAATTGAGATGCAATTTCCATTGTATATTGTCATAGGGATTATTTGAAGATGATTGAAACCTTTTATTTACTTCCTGGGGATTTTTAGGGTTTCCCAAATGTGATCCCTGATTTTGGTCCCTGATAGTTCAAAAATCCTAATCTGATGATCTGAGATTTCACTGTTGATCAATCCTTGTGTAGGAGATGTCTTGAGCCAATAGATTAGGTCAAAATGATGCACTTGGGGTCTTGAGGTCATGTCCTAAGTCATTAGGTCAAATCCTGAGCAAAAGTCAGGAGTATGCTATCTTCAGTCAAAACCCTAATCTGGTTGGTTCAGAGCCTTTGAGCTTGTTGAAATGAATCTCTGAGGACCAAATGTTGATTGTTGATGAAGATGATTCATTTGAGATGAAAGGAGAACAAAACCCTAACTGATTGTTACTTGTACTGATGAGTGATTTCTTGATTAAATCCTGCTGAGTCACAAGTAACAAACACAAGCTATGCAATTTGTTAGAGATGCAAATGATGCATATGCAAATGATATGAGGTGGTATCTTAGGTCAAAAATTGGGGTATGACAAATGGAGACGATTTCAACATCGCAAGCAAGCTGAGAGAGAGGCTGCTAAGGAGAAATCTGAAAAGAATATGGCAAAAGAGGCCAATTCTGGGAAAAAAGGTTGTTGTGAAGGTTGACAATGCTGCTAAGTAGAGAATTATGGAGTACGTGTGTCGACCAAGTAGTGGAAATTATTCTGATGAAGTAACTAATGATTTCAAGTCGGAATCTGAAGCAAGTTTGGACATCCTAGTTAATGTGGTGTCGATCTTGCCAGAAGAATATAACTGCATCATAGAGGTAGAGGAATCGGCAGATGCCGACGCTGAAGAAATGGCTTTGTATAAGCCAAAGTGTTACTTTATTGTGAATGATGGCTCTTTGATTAATCGAGAGGCAGTTTTTGAGAGGCCTACCTTGGCTAAGAGAAGTCATCTGAAGCCTTTGTTGATTAGAGCCAAAATGGAGGGAGTGACTATTAACAAAGTATTGGGTGATTGTGGTGCTACTGTGAATATCATGCCACATCACATATTGAAGAAAATAGGCAAATATGACACAAATGTAAGGTCCAACAATGTGGTTTTGTCAGATTATGGGGGAAAGACCAAAAGCACCATGGGGGTTATTATGGTTGATATCACTGTCGGATAGGTAACTAGGCCGACATTATTTATGGTGATTGACGCTAAACCTAGCTATAACCTGTTGGTAGGAAGAGAATGGCTTCATGGTGTGGGTGCAGTGCCATCTTCTGTAACACCCTTCTAAATACCCCGAATAACATAGTGCATAATCAGAGTTAAACATGAATTCAAGGGCGTCACAATTTAAAACAATTATACATACCAGGTGTAATCATGCCCTACTGAGAAAACAACATATAATTAATTCAAACTCATATTTTATCACAACGGAAAATCAATAATAGTTGGATACTCCATGAAACATCATTCATAAGGATCTAAGTCTTTTATTCCAACAAAAGAGAATTATCCAAACCAAATAATAAAGAAATAAAAGAGTATGATAACTCTAAAAACATGTGTTCCCAGTGTTACAAGTATTCAGAGCATGACACTAACACCTAATTATTAGACTAAAAGCGATAGCTCCCTAAAAGCCATCCTCACCAAACATCTAAGCCACTTAGCTTCAATCTGAAAAATAAGAGTAAGGGTGAGACTACATCATAAATTAAATAGCATTATAAATCGTCAGATATAGAATTCATAAGCAGTTATCCACCTTACTTAGCATATTCAGATTATTCAATTCATACCAATCACAAGTACAAGTCAAGAGTATGCGCCAAAAACACAACACAATCATAACACCAGATTTCATCATGAAATGTCACAATTTATACAAAGACAATGCAGACTCTTATGCATGTGGTACCAGCGACAACTGAACTATGTCACCAACACTGATCCCTCAATTGGATACAGTCTCATCGATTCGTCCGCGTCACCAGAACAGAATCCAGTCTCACCTCCCATATCCTGGGCTTGGCTATTGACGATACACACCCGATTCCACACAATGGGAACCAGTGTCACCAAAATGCATATGCATGCAAACCACCAAGCATGCAACACCATTCATCAAAACACACGATAACAACATTTACCATGAATAACATCCATTTTCATAACAAGCAGAAGTAATCACATTATAACAACACGCATCATTGCATATATTCAATTATGCAAACAACAAACCATTGCACATCATCAAACATGCAAAACAAGAATAAACCACATTTGGAGAAATCGATACTTTTCAAAATAAAATCAAGTTATTGTTGTTTTCTTTATTTTATATGGTAGAGTATTTAATTTAAGAAAGAACATCCAAAACGGCGTCTAAAACGGACTTACGGTTTGAAAATTAGAAGTTTTTAAAGTTAAGTAAAATTTAAGAAAAATCTGTGGAACCTGGTTCCTCCCCAGGTGGGAACCGGTTCCTGAAACCCAGAATTTCCTCGCTTCGGATTTTTACTATGGGAACCCGGTTTCTCCCATCTGGGATCCGGTTCCTGATGCTGCTGTAGCAGAAAAACTCCAATTTATTGTCTTTACTTCATTCCTACCTTCACTATCAACACCAAATACGAACCCACACATTATAGTGACCAATTTTCATCAGTTTCTATGATTCTAACACAACAACAATTCAATTTTACTATCATCCATTAATTATAACAAACCGATTGCATCATATTCATCAAATTGGGCATGTCAGTGTCAGAATCTCATAAACCCTAACATCCTAAATAGAGGTTCAAACTCTTAATCTATTCTACCATCATCAAAACTATAATACTAGTTAATAAAGAATAGTCACCCCTTACCTTGATGGATATTCTTGAATTGATCCTTGAACTTTGAAGTTTTTCCTCCTTCCTTTGCTCTTCTCACTTCTACGATCAAAATCTTTTCTCCCAACTCTTCTCTTGTTCCTCTTTTTTCTATTTTCCCAATAATAAAATAATAATAGAATTAGGACTAAGTGTAGAGCTTTTTACTCCATACACCCCCTAATTACCCCTCCCACCCTAAAAGTCCAATATTCTCTTTTTATTCATTTATTCCATTATTTTTAAAAATATTCATAAACTAAATTTTAATTAAATAATTAACCAAAATTCAATTTATTTAGTAATTTAAAAATATGGGTGTTACATCTTCAGCACACCATCATTTGATAATCTGGAGAGAAGATGGGGTTGTTGAAAACATTGAAGCGGATCAAGGTTATTTCTTGGCGACGTGAACAATGTTGGGAAGAGAGAGTTTGAAATAAAATTGGCTAACATTTTCCCCTGTTTTCCAGTTGAAGATGTCTATTCTGACCTAATTGAAGCCTTTGTTTCATTGACATTACATGATACTCATGGTTTCATCTGGGACGTTGAACGATTAGAGGATCCATATGAAGAAATCTGTCCGACAGGCTGGGAAAATGATCCTGATGATGTCTGAGCTAAAAGCTCTAAAGAGGATTTCGGCATACGTTGCCGAAAACAAGTTAAAAACGGCCTTGGAGGTTGAGAGAAAAAATAAGGCTGTCGAAGCCTGTGTTTCACAAGAAGAGGATAATTTGACTTTGGAACCAAAGCCTCTTGATAAGTTAAGTATAATTGCAGGAAACGTCTACTTGCAGCGTCTAGAGATTGTTAAGAACTAAAAATTGAGGTAGTATCTTTACTTAAAGACTTTAGAGATTGTTTTGCTTGGGACTATAACAAGATGCCTGGTTTAAGTAGGGATTTGGTGGAATTAAAACTGCCATTAAAAGCTGGAAAAAAGTCAGTAAAGCAGACACATAGGCGTTTTGCGCCTTATGTAATGTCGAAGATCAAAGCATAGATAGAAAGGCTCCTCAAAAGAAAGTTTATCAGAATTACCAGGTATGTCGATTGGTTGGCCAATATTGTGCCAGTAATTAAGAAAAATGGATCCTTAAGAGTGTGCATTGATTTTAGGGATTTAAATGCTGCCACTCCTAAAGATGAGTATGCAATGCCTGTGGCAGAAATGTTGGTCGACTCTGTTGCTGGTTTTGAATATTTAAGCTTGCTTGATGGTTATTCAGGTTATAATCAAATTTTCATTGCAGAGGAGGATGTGCCGAAAACAGCATTTCGGTGTCTGGGAGCCTTAGGCACATATGAGTGGGTTGTCATGCCATTCAGCCTGAAAAACGCCAGAGAACCATATCAAAGGGTAATGAATTCAATGTTTCATGATTTTATTGAAGATTTCATGCAAATATACATTGATGATGTGGTGATAAAATCCCATTGTTAACTTACTCATGTCGAACATCTTCGAAAAGCTTTTGTAAGAATGCGAAAATATGGATTAAAAATGAATCCATTAAAATGTGCTTTATGTGTACAGGCAGGCGATTTACTTGGCTTCGTGGTGCATAAAAAGGGTATTGAAGTAAATCAGACTAAAACTAAAGCCATTATGGATGTGAAGCCTCCGTCGACTAAGAAAGAACTTCAGTCACTATTGGGGAAAATAAATTTCCTAAGGAGATTTATTTCAAATCTAAGTGGTAAAACAAAAGTTTTTTCGCCACTCTTGAAGTTAAAGAATGCAGATTTTCACTGGCTAGAAGAGCATCAGGAGGCTTTCGACAAAATCAAGGAGTACCTAATGAAACCCTCAATCTTGGCTCCTCTTGTTAGAAATAGGCCAATGAGGTTGTACATTTAAGCTTCAGATTCGACTATAGGTAGTATGTTAGTCCAAGAAGATGAAAACGGTGTCGAAAAACCTGTATATTATCTTAGTCGAATGCTTAATGGTCCATAAACTAGGTATAATGATATAGAAAAACTATGTCTATGCCTGTATTTCTCTTGTATCAAATTAAAGCAATATATCAAGCCAATCGATGTTTACGTGTCGTCTCATTTTGATATTATTAAACACATGTTGTCCAAACTAATCTTGCATAGTCGGATTGGTAAATGGGATTTAGCATTAACTAAATATCCTTTGACTTATGTGCCTTTAAAAGCAATAAAAGGGCAAGTGGTGGCTGATTTCCTTGTTGACCATTCAATGGTCGAAATGGCTCAAAACTATGTGGATACAGTGCCATGGAAGTTATACTTCGACGGTTCCAGTCCCAAGAATGGTTCTGGTATTGGAGGAGTTATAATTTCTCCAACTGGAATTCCAGCAGAGTTCAAGTACAGGATTGAGGGAGTATGCACAAACAATGAAGCTAAATACGATTCTTTGATCACAGGACTTGAACTTCGGCTGGAATTGGGGGCAAGGAATGTTGAAATTATGGGGACTCAAAATTGGTGATCAAACAGGTGTCGAGAGAGTACAAATGTGTTAGAGAGAATTTAATTATGTACTTTGTGATTACTATTAGATTGCTAAAGAGGTTCGAACAGGTGAATATTCGACACATACCACGAAAGGAGAATCATGAAGCTAATGATTTGGCGCAAGAGGCCTCAAGGTATAAAGCTTTGAAGGATCAAAATGAAGAGGAGATTCAGATAATAGAGAAGGTACGTGTAACGTTGTTATCACCTTCATACTTTTTGATCATAAAGATGGGAGTTGTGGATAATGAAAACTTCGAAATCATGACTATAGATGATATGGGAGGGAATGGTTGGCGAAAGCCAATAGTCGACTATCTACGTAATCCTACGGGGTTGATAGATTGCAAGATTAAATACAGGGCTCTAAGCTATGTCTTAATGGGAAATTAGTTGTTTAAAAAGACAATTAAAGGAGTTTTGCTTAAAGGCCTGGGAGAGAGTGAAGCATTTGTGTCTGTGTCGAATGTACATAGTGGGACATGTGGTGCACATCAAGCTGGGTAGAAAATGAGATGGTTGTTAATGCATTCAGGGGTTTATTGGCATTCAATGTTGAAATATTGCATTCAATTTGCTAGAGGTTGTCGGGAATGCCAATTGCATGGGGGCATACAACATATGCCTGCAAGTGAGTTACATACGATTGTAAAACCATGGCCATTCAAAGGATGGGCATTAGATGTGATTGGAGAAATAAGACCAGCTTCATCAAAGCAGCAAAAGTATATTTTGATCGGCAGTGATTATTTCACAAAGTGGGTCAAAGTCGTAGCATTAACAAATGTGGATCAAGAGGCTGTCATAAATTTCATTCAAATCACATTATATGCAGATTTGGAGTTCCAGAAATAACTACTACTGATCAGGGGACAATTTTTACTAGTCGAAAGATGCAAGATTTCACAAAGGAAGTTGGAATTAAGTTATTAACGTTGACACCTTATTATACGCAGGAAAATGGTTAAGTAGAGGCAGCCAACAAGGTGATAATAAGCCTAATAAAGAAACATGTAGGCAAGAAGCCAAAAAATTGGCATAAGATATTAAATCAAGCTTTATGGGCATGCCGAAAGTCACCAAAAGAAGCAACTGGAACAACCTTATTTCGACTAACCTATGGCCATGATGCAGTATCGCCAGTAGAAATTCAAGTTCATGCAGTCATAATTCTAAGGCAACACGAAATACCATCAGATGTTTACTGGAACATGATGGCAGATGAATTAGTAGACTAGGATGAAGAAAGAATGGGGGCCTTGGATTCGCTGCAAAGGCAGAAGGAAAGAGTTGCTAGGGCCTACAACAAAAAGGTAAAGGATAAAACGTTTGTTGTCGACGACTTAGTCTGGAAAGTTATTTTGTCGATGGATAGGAATGATAGGGTTTTGGGAAAAATGGTCCCCGAATTGGGAAGGACCTTTTAAGATAGTGTGTGTATTTTCCAATAACGCCTATGAAGTCGAAGAGCTGGCACCAGATAGACGAATCTTGAAGATAAATGGAAAATACTTAAAGAAGTATAAACCTGTTCTTCAAGAAATGAAAATTTCGCCAGAATAAATGTCGAACATTTTAAGCTGGAGAAAACAAAATTTGTTTGAGACCAGCTAAGTTCGGAAAAAATTAATATAATCCACACACAATGGTAAAAAGAGATTATATTAAAAATGGTAAAAAAGAGCCATTATCCAAAATTACACTTATGGAAAAATTATAAAATTGCGGAAATAGTTAAAAATGGCTGAATTTGTCTTGGAAGGATTGCAAGTCGCCTTTACAAAGCACAACCCTATACTCAAGTTCATCAGTTTGGGCCTTGAGGGTGTTGATCGGAAAAATAGCAAGTGTACTATTTTTACGAAGTAGTAATAAAAGGTTAAAAACCAAGTATCGATCTCGAGGACTGCGTTTGAATATAAGTTTTATAATTATTCAATTAAATAAAAAGTCAACGGGTGTTTTTGATTGAGTTATAATTTCTAAATTTAAAATAAAAATAGCAGAAAGTAAATTTAAGCCTTTTTCACTGATATGAGTAAATGCCAAGGTAAGGTGTGTAATTTGCTCTGTAATAACCCTGAATTCTTATTTGAGATCTCTTCAACAAGTTCATGATATTCAATTACTAAATCTTTAGAGTGTTTGCCCCTAAATCCTTATTGGGCAAACCTTTGGTTTTTCATCTATAAACCTAAGTCCTTAGAGCTAACAGATAAAACCAAGCTTGTTTTCTATCAAGAATTCTTAGTGACCATAGGGTATCCCTAGTCCTAGGTGATATCTACTATGGTTCAATTGAATACAAACCTTAAAAATTGCGAGCTGGCGAATTGTTAATCACAGAACAATCTTTATTGGTCCGATAAAGAAGGCATTAAAAATAGTATAAAATTGAATTGAATAACATAAACATGAAGTCGATCAAATCAGAATATCAAAAGTCATTACAAACCAAATCAGGGACACCCCCCTAGCATTGGGGGGTTTAGCTACTCATATTGTTCAAAAGAAATTCAAAAGTATCAAAGTTAAACATTACAGATAATTGGAGAATTTGTGATCTTCAATTGCTCTTGCTCATGAATGATCTTCCTTCTCCAATAATCTCATACGTTGCTCTGCTTCAGACTCAATTCCTTTTGTTGTGTAAAAGATACCCCTTCTCTTCTCCATCCTTCACTATATATTGCAAACCCTTCTTTTTAAGTCGGAAAGTACCAAAACGCCCTTCTGGATCAATTTTTGAGTAAAAAGCATAAAAACATGAAAATCAGCGTAGCAAGCCAACACGGGTCGTGTTGGGCAATATGGGTGCCCGTGTTGGTCCTCTGGTTCCTCTAAAAATAATTCTTGCACTCAGTAGCAGCAACACGGGTCGTGTTAGGCAACACGGGTGCCCGTGTTGCACCACTGCTTTTCCACTTTTCCTTCTTGCTTACACTCCCAGCAACACGGGTCGTGTTACTCAACACGGGCGCCCGTGTTGCACCACTGATTTTATCCTTTCTTCTTTGTCTTGCGCTCTACCTCCGACGTTTCTTGCACTGGGTCGAGTGAAGAATCTCCTAGATCTGAAATACCATTAAACAACCAAACCAACGCATAAAATGGGAAAATTAACTCGAAAACTAACAAACGGATAAAACTTGCAAAAACAAACCAACTTACTTAAACAGCTTAAAAAGACTATACTATGACATTAAGCAGTGCAAAATACCTGGATTATCATCAGGAAAGTGACAAAGACATAGTGAGAATCGTGACCGATCACAACCCCAAACTTATTTCATTGCTTGTCCTCAAGCGATGCTCGATAAACAAGTAAGGCCCCCCCAACTTATTCACAGATATCTTACCACAGTACTGCTGAGATTTTTCGCACTTCCCTTTTCTTGAACTTTCAATGATTTCCTTCTTCCCCGAATATAGTGACTCCGTTATACTTCCACATTGCGGTGTCTCTTTACCTGTAAGCTTATTCACACTCTCACCAAAACTCTCAGGTTAAAGTGTTTGCACTCAATGATCAAAGCATGCACAGTCAACTCATAGATTTGTATAACATTTATCTTCATCTCATGCGCACACGACACACTTTTAGAGGTCTTTTAAGGTTGTAACGGGGCTAAGGGACAAGGTGGGATGAACAAACAAACGGGAGAACTAGAGGCTTTTGGCTTAGAATCAGAGTTATTATCTCGCTCACTGTGTTAGTATGAAGTTCACAATCACAAATGTCGGACACCGTTTCTTAAGATCTTTGACTGACTAAGCATATCTTACTTTGAATATCTCTTTTCTTGCGCATCGTTATTCTCAGATCAGTTTCTTCTATAGATAAGTGCTCCCTTTTTGTATTTTTCATTTCTTTTTCTCTCTTTTTTTTTCTTTTTTTTGGTTCTTATGTACTTATCTATTCTTCTGATTTCGGTGTACCGACCCCAAACTTAAATTGTTTCACAGCTTGCAACAATAACAACTCTTATCTAAGCAGGGTAAGGAAGTGTTTGGGTTATGGGTTAATTCATGCATGTATTAAACAAACAAAAGGCTATATGGCTCAAACGGGGTTAACAAGGGATAACGTGAAAAGGTTGGCTTGAAAGGCTCAGGTGTAAAACAAACAAGTGCCTCAGTGTGTAAACATGTGCATTAGAAATTTCAACAAAAACTTACACAAATCAAGAGTGACGATGGCATACCTGACAACTCTCATGATGATTTTGTATTTGGCTTTTTATGATCCTCACCATGTTTGGTCAAGCTCACAGGGTCCGAAGACACTTCTTGCTTGGTACACTTTATCACCTCTCCGAGTCTGCAAGTCTATCATTGGGTCCAATTCTTGAAAGTGCGTCCGATCGTTGAAATCAACAGTACCAACCTTTTGGGGGTTCCTTTCGCCACTGCGAGGTGTGATTTGGTTCACTATCTCAAATTCTCACCACTTTTACTGCTAACAATTTCAGCATCCTGCACTGACATGTCATAGCTAACACACAAACTATCATAAAATACTGGCAATTTCAAAAGAGATACGATATCAAAATGAAAATGAAAAGAAAATACTGAAAGCGATAAAAGAACTCCCCCCCACACCTGAACGAAACATTGTCCGCAATGTTTTTGTACAAGCATGAGAGGTACATACCGGACCTACTGAGGAGGGGGTGGAAATTGCAACATCAGACGTTGCATCATCTCGTGCATATCAGTGATCATTATTCCTTGACGTGTCTGCTCTTCTCCCTGCCGGGTTTGCTCAGTTCGCAGATGCCCAATTTTAGATTGGACCCATTCCCATTGATTCGGAGCCATAGAGGAAGATCCTGAACCATCGGTGTGAAAATGAGAGGGCTCCTGTGGGAACTGATGCTGAGTCGGGTCTTCGCCGTCTCCTTGAGTACCTGCATCAAAATCAGCATTTTGGTCGTCTCCTTCCGGAGCGACATTAGTGTAGAGCCAGTTGGCACGATTAGCCGTGCTGGCTTTTGCCGGGCCAGGTAATTCAAACAGGAAGCGACTTCTGCTTGTCAACCAATAGCCACCATCAGAAATCGTAATCATGGATTGATGAATAAGGGATTCCATATCAATCTTAGTTTTACCTGCAATCGGAGTGTCAGTGTCTAATAATTCTTTGTAACTAAGATGAACCGCAATTTGGGTGATAAGACCACCCACAGAAATTCCACCCGACGAGGCACGACCTACTTTGCCTAGAAAATCAGCCACGAATGCGGCGGCATTAAGCACATCATGATGAAGCATTGCATAGAGGAAAAAGAGTTCCCTCATGGTCGCAACGCCATGACTATCACCCCGGCCAAATACAGTGTACGCAAGACCCTTCTGGGCATAGCGAAGACATGGATTCTGAATCCATGAGGACTTAGCACTCGCGACGACATACGCCTCTAATCCTGTGATGTCGCCCCAAAATTGTTGTCCTGGGAATTCATCTGGAACAGCCCCCGGTCCATAGATTGGCAAATTGAGGACACCTCCTAACTCCTCTACAGTTAACTCATGAGTTTGGTTAAACATGCGGAACTTAAGAGTACCAAAGAAGTACTTAATAGAACCATTCCACTTTCTTTCTAAATGAAACTCTATTGTGCTTAGAAACTCAAGAGTGAGGCGTTCATAGGATGGTGCCTCCATATATATAAATTCCAGCATACCCACAGAATGAAATAGCCTATCAATTTCAGTTTTTATGCCTAGGGTATTCATAGTGTTTTCACAGATATACCTTGTGGGAATGAGCTTTCGTTTGACATGATTCAAATATCTTTGGTGGTGCTTAGGGTCCTCAAAGAGAATGTCATGAGGGTTGGATTGGCGGACCGGCCTTTTGCGAGTGCCTACAGACTCAGCGACTTGCTTACCCGTGTTGGTTCTTTTCTTTGGTGGCATTATGTGTACCTGCCAAGAGCAAAAAATGCAAAACGAAAAAAATTAAAAATTAGGAGAAAAAGCTACCGTAGGGTTGAAGAGCTTTAGGAGTGGAACGACTTTTGTGAAGGCGGATAGGGGTTTTGAGTAGTGTAGAGGGAGAAGTTGGAAGCTTTAGTAATGGGGGTTAATGGAGTTTTAGGTTTTTTGTGAGGGAGAGAGAGGTTGAAGAAGAGGGTTTATGAGAAAAGGGAAGAATAAAATAAAAAGAAAATAGGGATATAAGGAGAGAGAGTGATTCTGATTGGATAGAAGAGTGGTGGAATGGGTGGGGTCCATGGGCCCATTTAAAAAAATTTCACGCACAGGCAACACGGCCCGTGTTGCCTCACTGATTTTTGTTTCAAACAACAACTTGCTCCCAGTGGATGCAACACGGCCCGTGTTGTGCAACACGGCCACCCGTGTTGCTCCACTGTTTTTCACCTCTTTTGGTTCTCCCCTTTTTTTCAATATTTTCGCCCGGGGCAACACGGCCCGTGTTCTACAACACGGCCACCCGTGTTGCACCCCTGGTTTCCCTTCAAAAAAAATTTTCTTCTTCACTTTTCTTTGTCTTTTCTTGCCTTGTATCCATCACTGGCTCCAGCTCTTCCTGAAAAATTAAAAACACACATAAAAGAAATTAACTAGAAAACATTAAAGGACATCCGTGGGTTGCCTCCCACGAAGCGCTTCGTTTAACGTCGCTTGGCTCGACGATCGTTCATCTTATCCTGTAAGACGAACACTGTGAATCAGACCACTTTCTTGTCCTTGATAATACGGCTTCACCCGCTGTCCATTCACTTTAAATGTATCCCCGTTGGTTTGATTTTTTAATTCTATTGCTCCATGAGGGAATACTTTGTGAATTAGGAATGGTCCTGACCATCGTGACTTTAACTTTCCGGGGAATAGTTTCAACCGGGAGTTAAATAGCAATACCAATTGACCTTCTTGCAGTTCCTTTTTCTGAATCCTCTGATCATGCCATTTCTTTGTTTGTTCCTTGTTTATTTTGGCATTCTCGTATGCTTGATTTCGAAACTCTTCCAACTCATGAAGTTGAGTTGTTCGAGCTTCACCGGCTTTCAGGAAATCACAATTTAGGAGTTTGGTGGCCCAAAACGCTTTTTGCTCGAGTTCGAGCGGAAGGTGACATGCCTTCCCATACACCAATTGATATGGAGACATACCTATAGGAGTCTTGTAAGCTGTTCTGTATGCCCATAGAGCATCATCTAACTTGATCGACCAGTCTTTGCGAGAGGCACTAACAGTTTTTTCTAGAATTTGTTTTATTTGCCTGTTAGAAACCTCGACTTGCCCACTGGTTTGAGGATGATATGGGGTGGCGATCTTGTGTTTCACATTGTATTGTTTCAGCAATTTTTCCATTAGTCTATTTAAGAAGTGAGTACCTTCATCACTGATTAGTGCTCTGGGTACTCCAAACCTAGAGAAGATGTTATGCTTGAGAAAAGTCACCACCACTTTCGCATCATTGGTGGGTAAGGCCACAGCTTCCACCCACTTAGATACGTAGTCAACTGCCACCAAGATATAGTTCTTCCAAAAGGATGGTGGAAATGGTCCCATAAAATCAATCCCCCATAAGTCAAACAGTTCTACTTCCAACATAGCATTCTGAGGCATCTGATTCCGCTTTGAGATGTTACCTGTTCTTTGACATCTGTCACATTCTCGAACAACATGATGGGCATCCTTGAACAAGGTCGGCTCGTATAACCCAGATTGTAGTACTTTCGCAGCGGTTCTATCTCCACTAAAGTGTCCCCCATAGTCTGAGTCATGGCAAGCTTTTAGTACATCCCTTTGTTCCTCCTCTGGTACGCATCTTCTGACCAAACCATCTATCCCTTTCTTGTATAGGAACGGGTCGTCCCATAAGTAGAACCTGCAGTCATGTAAAAACTTTTTCCTGCGGTTAGAGTCAAAATCTTCTGGGATTACCCCATGATCGGAAAAATAGCAAGTGTACTATTTTGCCTCTGTAGTAATAAAGGGAAAATTCCCCGAATATCGATCTCAAGGACTGCGTGATATTATAGAGTTAGTAGCACTTCAATTAAACAAAAAGCCTTGGGGTTTTGGTTTTTGTGATTACAAATTAAATTGCAAATAAACTTAAAAAGGTTGATTTGACCAAATATGAGTAACATGCCAGGGTAGGTGTGTGCATTAACATGTAACAATTCTGAACCCTTATTTCATTAACAAAGTTCAACTTATCAATTACCGGTTCTTAAGGGTATTTGCTCATAAGTCCTTAGTGGGCAAGCCTTTGAACATTGAAATCCTAATCCCAAAGTCCTTCGAAATTAGTGATAAAATCAAATATTATTATAATCAAGAACAATCCGGTTACTATAGGGTATCCCTAGTCCTAGGTGATATCTACTATAATATAATGGTATAAAAACCCTAACAATGGAGGTCAATCCTAATTGTCAGTCATAAATCAATCCAGTTGGTCCGACGAGGAAAGCATTAAAAACCTTATACCATTAAATTGAATGTAAAAGAGAAATATGTTATTGAAATTCGGAATTCAAAATCATCACAAATGTTAATCAGGGACACCCCCTAGCATTGGGGGGTTTAGCTACTCATATCATCCAAAGAAATTACAAAGATATCAAATAGAGACATTACAATAGAGATGACGAACTTTGATCTTCATTGGCTTCCGCTCATGAGAGTTCTCTGTTCTTCTCCAATTGCATAGGCTTCTTCTCTCAATCCTCCAATTCTTCGTGTGGCAAAAAGATCCCTAATTCATCTTGAAAACCCTCCTAAATAATGCAGACTCACTTAAGTTGGTTGGAAATCCCAAAAACACCCCTGCAGGCCACCCACTGAACTAAATAATAAAAATCACTGAAATCAGCGTCATCACCCAACACGGGCCGTGTTGTGCAACACGGACACCCGTGTTGGCCCCCTGTTATGCTTATTTATATTGTTTGGTCCCAGGATGTGCAACACGGGCCGTGTTGTGCAACACGGGCACCCGTGTTGCTTCACTGTTTTTCCTTTGGTTCCAAACTTTGCTCCAAGCTCTCTTCCTGACACGGCCCGTGTTGGGCAACACGGCCACCCGTGTCAGGCCTCCTGTAGCATGTTTTCTGAACTTCCTCAAAACTTCCGAGTTTCGCACTGATTTACTCCGATTTCTCCATATGAACCTGAAAACATTAAAATATACAACCAAAGCATAAAATGACGAATAAAGAAATAAAACACTCAATAACAAAACTTAAACATACTTAAAAACAACGATAAAAATATGTGTGAAAACCACTGATCAAACTCCCCCAAACTTAAACCGTTGCTTGACCTCAAGCGACAATTACAAAAGTTAATGACCTTCAAAGCACACGGTGTTCATACGTGAGATATTTGTCTGTATTGATCAAGAAACAGTTGGTTCAGCATTCACATGACGCGACGAGTTTTGTTACCACATTAAACCTCAAGCTCCCGTTTCGGATACCTCTCCAACTATGCTTTGCACTTAAGTCTCTTTTCGATTTTCCTCCTCTTTCATTCGGACAATCATATTAAGGCACTGCATTTCTTATAATAATCATCACCTGCACGAGACGAATCAAGGCTTCTTATTTTCTTTTCCTGGCACCAAACTAGCAGCATTGGCTACTTTTTATTACCGATGAAATTTTCAAACTTTGCAGTTATATATTGTCCTTTTGGACGACGTTTGGGGATCAATCTCCTTTGGGCTGAATAACCGGGTGAGGGTTACCCAACTTAGCGAGCCGATTGCCTTTTACCGCCTTTTCATCATTTGGTGCCAACTTTATATCTCTTTTTTTTTTCTCAACCAGCCATCATGCAAGTGAATCCGAATTATGCCAGACTGTATCAATAAACTACTCGAGAAGTACTTCTCAGGAGACAAGTACTATGGTGCAAATCTACACGTTAGACTCGTATCTCTTTCAGGGAACCAAGGGTGCTTAAACAAACCTCTTGTCACATTATTCCGCACTTCCTGTCCTCAAACAATCCTCGCTTCATCTCTATATACTATTCCCGATCGCTCTTTAGGATCAAAACTTCTTCAACAAAAATTTAAAATTTCGGTAAAAATTTGGGCAGAATTCACTTTATGGTTTCACATCATACCAGTAACATAAAAATAACATAAAAATAAAATGCAAAGAGAAGAGCCTCCCCCAAACTTGAACTAAACATTGACCTCAATGTTTCAGAACGAGTTCGAGAGAGGTGACTCACAGAGGGTAATGCACTCTAATAATCACTTTCAAGCTTTCACCAGAGACGTCCTCTTTTATTTCCTGAAAAATAACAAAAACAAACAGAAAAATTTATTATTAAAACCATGGGTTACCTCCCACGAAGCGCTTCGTTTAACGTCGCATGGCTCGACGGTCCATTACCCTTTATTATGGAGGGTATTTCCTTTTCCAAACCTTGTTGCTTGTCACTTTTGCAACCACGAACTCATGAAGATGAAAAGCATGGATAACTTCCCTCTTCAAATTGCTTCCCACATTCTTTTTTACTCCCTTAGCTTTCTTAGGACTTTTGACAGCTACATAAGTTGGTTCCACCCGAGAGGCTATGCTTGAAACTTTTTCTTGGAGATTTTTAGGATTTTTGTCTTCTTTTTCACCTTCTGTCATACCAGCTGAAGTTTTCTCATTCATACCTGCCCTATTTTTCTTAACTCCTAACATCTTCAAGGTTACTTCCTCATCAAATGATTTTAGTGTTAGTGTCCCTTTTTCAATGTCGAGGTTGCAGCGGCCTGTCGACAAAAATGGTCTCCCAAGAAGGATAGGAGTTTCTTCGTCTTCCGGAATATCCATGATGTGGAAATCAACAGGGAATACAAACTTATCGACTTCCACTAGTACATCTTCAGCTACCCCATAGGATTTCTTGACGGTGTGATCAGCGAACCTTAACTGTGTCTTACTTTCACTAATCTTTTCTAATTCAAGCTTTTTGAAAATGGACAAAGGCATTAAACTCACACTAGACCCAGAATCGAGGAGTACCTTTTTAAATGCTATATTCTTGATAGTGCATGGTATCGCCACCGCCCCAGGGTCTTTCCTCTTTATCGGTATCTTTCTTGCCGTCGAGACTATACCACACTTCTCGGTTGCAATTTTTGGCTCTCCTCCTAGTGATCTCTTTTTCGCCAACACCTCCTTCATAAATTTTTTATACAAGGGCATGTGTTCAAGTGCTTCAAAGAATGGTAGATTTACCTCTAACTTTTTGAACAATTTTGTAAACTTTTCAAAGTCTTTCTCTCTTGAAACCTTCTTTGTCACTCTGGAGGGGAAAGGTAGTTTTATCACCGGTTCAGCGTCTTTCTTATTTTTTTCTTCAATTGGTTTAACCGGTGGTACCACAACTTCTGGCTCTTTTGGATTCTCTCTTATTTCCAGATCCACCTCTATTACCATGGGGTCATCTATTTCCTCTTTCTCTTTTTCTTTTTCAGATTCTGCTACTCTCCTACTTCTTGTAGTAACAGCATTAATCTTCTCTTGGTCTTTCGGATTTTTCACAGTTGAGCTCGGAAGGGTACCTTGTGCCTGTAGAGTGAGATGCTGTGCTATCTGCCCCACTTGAACTTCCATATTTTTAATTGAGGCCAAAGTGTTTCTGTGGTTGTTTCTTGTTTCTTCTTGGAACTGAGAACACTGCCCAACTAATCTTTCAATTGCCACTTCCCACTCTGCCTTCTGGGTACCTTGTTGTTGTTGATCTTTCCAAGCAAAATTTGGATGATTCTTCCACCCTGGATTATAGGTGTTAGAATACGGGTTGTTTTGCCTTAGGAATTTGATTTCTTCAATCTGCTTGGGAGTAGCAAAACAGTACACCGTTTGGTGTGGGCCATTACAGATTTCACAGCTGACAGGTTGAGCTTGTTGAACTTGAGCCACCTGTTGTTTACCTATATTCATAGCCTTCAATTTCTTTTCAACTTCTGCGGCTATCGCATCTTCAACCCGAGTTTTAGAAGTCTCCAGCTTGAGATCAATGATTCCTTCCGGTTTGCTAGCACACCTGTCATACAATTCCAAATGCTCATTTGCAGCTATTGCTTCAATGATTTTGATGATGCCTGAGGCTGTTGTGAAATTTGTCGAGCCTCCAGCTGCTGTATCAATTAACTGTTTTGTTTTCATTCTGAGCCCATTGACAAATACTTGCATCTGTTCAGTCTTGTCCATATTGTGAGTGGGACATGCTACTAGAATTCTTTTGAATCTTTTGTATGCATCTCCTAAGGGCTCACCCTCCTTCTGCTTGAAATTCAGAATATCATACCTCTTCCTTATAAATACCGAGGCGGGAAAATACTCATTTAAGAAAGCTTTTTCCATCTCTCCCCATGATGTAATGCTGCCCGCTGGAAGGGAATAAAACCACTCTTCTGCTTCTTCTGCCAAGGTGAATGGGAACATTCTCAACTTCTTGGCCTCTTCTGTATGACCTTCGATTTTCAAAGTTGTACTCATGGTCAGAAACCTCTGTAAATGCTTGTTTGCATCTTCATTAACCTTTCCGGTGAAAGGCTTTCTTTCGAGCTGAGTGATGGTGCTTGGGTGCAATTGAAAATTAGGAACATTCACCGGTTGGTTGATAATTGTTTGTCTTCCCCCCGGTGTATTTGCAACTCCATAGTCTCCGAGGAGTCTCTCAGGTGGGGGTGGATTCTCGCCCATAACTTCTTCTTCACTTTCAGAACCTGAATGAACTGTCACAACTTCTTCTTCGGATTCCAGTTTAGCTTGATGAGCTTGTCTGCGCCTGGCGTGAAAAGTCCTTTCAATTTCTGCGTCAAAAAGAAATTCTGCTGAGGCCTTGCCTCGCATAAACAGATTAGACAATTATTAGAATGAGGAACAAAAATAATATAAAAATATTTTTCTTTTTTTTTTTTTTGAAAATAAAATTTTAGTCGCAGAGCAACAAAATTCTAATTGAAATAAAACTAAAAACTCTACAATTTTTGGCAGTCCCCAGCAACGGCGCCAAAAACTTGATCGGAAAAATAGCAAGTGTACTATTTTGCCTCTGTAGTAATAAAGGGAAAATTCCCTGAATATCGATCTCAAGGACTGCGTGATATTATAGAGTTAGTAGCACTTCAATTAAACAAAAAGCCTTGGGGTTTTAGTTTTTGTGATTACAAATTAAATTGCAAATAAACTTAAAAAGGTTGATTTGGCCAAATATGAGTAACATGCCAGGGTAGGTATGTGCATTAACATGTAACAATTCTGAACCCTTATTTCATTAACAAAGTTCAACTTATCAATTACCGGTTCTTAAGGGTATTTGCTCCTAAGTCCTTAGTGGGCAAGCCTTTGAACATTGAAATCCTAATCCCAAAGTCCTTCGAAATTAGTGATCAAATCAAATATTATTATAATCAAGAACAATCCGGTTACTATAGGGTATCCCTAGTCCTAGGTGATATCTACTATAATATAATGGTATAAAAACCCTAACAATGGAGGTCAATCCTAATTGTCAGTCATAAATCAATCCAGTTGGTCCGACGAGGAAAGCATTAAAAACCTTATACCATTAAATTGAATGTAAAAGAGAAATATGTTATTGAAATTCGGAATTCAAAATCATCACAAATGTTAATCAGGGACATCCCCCTAGCATTGGGGGGTTTAGCTACTCATATCATCCAAAGAAATTACAAAGATATCAAATAGAGACATTACAATAGAGATGACGAACTTTGATCTTCAATGGCTTCCGCTCATGAGAGTTCTCTGTTCTTCTCCAATTGCATAGGCTTCTTCTCTCAATCCTCCAATTCTTCGTGTTGCAAAAAGATCCCTAATTCATCTTGAAAACCCTCCTAAATAGTGCAGACTCACTTAAGTTGGTTGGAAATCCCAAAAACACCCCTGCAGGCCACCCACTGAACTAAATAATAAAAATCACTGAAATCAGCGTCATCACCCAACACGGGCCGTGTTGTGCAACACGGGCACCCGTGTTGGCCCCCTGTTATGTTTATTTTTATTGTTTGGTCCCAGGATGTGCAACACGGGCCGTGTTGTGCAACACGGGCACCCGTGTTGTGCAACACGGGCACCCGTGTTGCTTCACTGTTTTTCCTTTGGTTCCAAACTTTGCTCCAAGCTCTCTTCCTGACACGGCCCGTGTTGGGCAACACGGCCACCCGTGTCAGGCCTCCTGTAGCATGTTTTCTAAACTTCCTCAAAACTTCCGAGTTTTGCACTGATTTACTCCGATTTCTCCATATGAACCTGAAAACATTAAAACATACAACCAAAGCATAAAATGACGAATAAAGAAATAAAACACTAAATAACAAAACTTAAACATACTTAAAAACAACGATAAAAATATGTGTGAAAACCACTGATCACCCCACCTACCAGATAATTTGCATAATCGGAGAACCAAGGTGCACCAATAACAGCAAGGATATGCTCATCTGCGAATTCATCCTTTATTGGGCGTTTGTCCTCTGTTTCCTCGATGGGTGACATTCGAGAAAGGTGGTCTGCGACTGTGTTTTCACACCCTATTTTATCACGAATCTCCACATCAAACTCCTGGAGGAGTAAGATCCATCTTAGAAGTCTTGGCTTAGAATCCTGTTTGGCAAAAAGATACTTCAAAGCAGCATGGTCAGTGTACACAATAACTTTAGAACCCAACAGATATTGCCTGAATTTATCAAAGGCGTAGACCACAGCTAGCAACTCTTTTTCAGTTGTAGCGTAATTTATTTGTGCAGGGTTCAAAACATGACTCGCATAGTAAATAACATGTAACAATTTGTCCCTACGCTGTCCTAGAACCGCCCCTACCGCAATGTCACTTGCATCACACATGATCTCGAAAGGGAGAGACCAATCTGGGGCTACAACAATTGGTGCCGAAACTAATTTTTTCTTAATTGTTTCAAATGCTAAGGCACAATCATTATCAAAGTTAAAGGCTCTATCCTTAACCAATAGAGTAGTTAAGGGTTTTGCTATTTTAGAAAAGTCTCTTATGAACCGGCGGTAGAAACCCGCATGCCCTAAGAAACTTCGAATACCTTTCTCATTCATTGGTGGTGGCAGTCTTGATATGACTTCTATTTTTGCTTGGTCAACTTCTATTCCCTTGTGGGAAATTTTGTGACCCAAAACTATACCTTCACGCACCATGAAGTGACACTTCTCCCAGTTGAGGATCAAGTTTGTCTGTTGACATCTGTCTAACACAAGAGCAAGATTATTTAAACAATTATCAAAAGACTTACCAAACACTAAGAAGTCGTCCATGAATACTTCCATATGCTTTTCAAGCATATCCTCAAAGATGGCTTGCATACATCTCTGAAAAGTAGCTGGAGCATTACATAACCCGAATGGCATCCTTCTATATGCAAAAATACCAAACGGGCAAGTGAAAGCCGTCTTTTCTTGATCTTCTGGTGCGACCGCTATTTGATTATATCCCGAATAACCATCGAGAAAACAATAGTAATCATGACCTGCTAACCTTTCCAGCATTTGGTCTATGAAAGGTAACGGGAAGTGGTCTTTTCTTGTCGCCAGATTTAGCCTTCTGTAATCGATGCAAACTCTCCATCCTGTTACTGTCCTTGTAGGGATTAACTCATTTTTCTCATTTTTTATCACTGTAGTTCCTCCCTTTTTCGGTACTACATGTACAGGACTCACCCAAGCACTATCAGATATAGGATAGATCATTCCCGCATCTAATAGTTTCACCACTTCTTTTCTGACTACTTCCTTCATTACTGGATTCAACCTCCGTTGAGGTTGGACTACCGGTTTGTGATCATCTTCCATGAGAATTTTGTGCATGCAAACCGTAGGACTAATACCTTTCAAATCGTCAATCGACCATCCCATGGCCCTTTTGTGCTTTTTCAGAACTTCAACAAGTTTGTTCTCTTGGATAACTTCAAGGTGTGAACTTATGATAGCCGGACATTTTTTTTCTGTGTCTAGGAAGACATATTTGAGATTCTCCGGTAGTTGTTTCAATTCAGCCCCCTTCTTTGGTTCATCTTTCTTTTCCTCTACTAATGGTTGCCTTAAATCCTCCCACCGATTTTGTCGAGAACTTTTAAAGAAAGGTTTCGCCTCCATCATATTCAACACTTCTATCTCTTCTTCGTCAACCTCTTCAGTTTCGTTGAGAATTGACAAACTCAACACTCTTTCTAAAGGTAATTTTTGTGACTTCAAAGCATTCTCATTGTGAACAATTTGATCAATCACCTCAATATGTTGACTAGTAGCAACATCATCCTTGTATTTCATGGTGTTCCGCACATCAATTTTTAACTCTTCATCATACACCTTCAAGGTCATAGTGCCCTCTTCTATGTCTATCAAACATCTCCCGGTCTCTAAGAATGGTCTCCCCAAAATGATCGGAATTTCTTCATCTTCTGGCATCTCTAAAATTACGAAATCCACTGGAAACACAAACTTGTCTATTTTTACAAGCACATCTTCTACTATCCCGTACGGTCTTTTTATGGAATGATCGGCAAATTGGAGTATCATTCTTGTATCTTGAACTTTACCAATTCCCAATCTTTTGTAGATGGACAGCGGCATAAGGCTAACACTTGCTCCTAAGTCAATAAGAGCCTTTTTAAATGATCTATCCCCAATAGTACAAGGAATAGTTACAGAGCCTCGGTCTTTCTTCTTCACCGGAATCTTCATACCCTGCAAAATAGCACTACAAGTTTCAGTTAGAATAATTGGGTCACAATCGGTTGTTCTTTTCTTGGAGATGATATCTTTCATGAACTTGGCATATGTAGGCATTTGTTCTAGCGCTTCCAGGAATGGTATGTTCAACTCAAGTTTCTTAAACATTTCCAAGAATTTTTGAAAGTTTTTCTCGTGCTGTCCTTTCTTCTTATTTCTTGTTGGAAAGGGTAATTTGATTTCCGGTTTTTGTTCACTAGTCTTCCCTTTAGTTGTTGGTTCCAACACACCCAAGTCTTCCACTTGTGCTTCATTCTCTTTTATTTCTACATCTACTTCAAGCAATGGTTCTTCTTCTTCAGCGTTCTCCTCCACAACTTCCTTCGCTTTTCCACTTCTTGTTACTATAGCACTCACATTATTGTGATCTTTGGGATTCGTAACTGTGGTACTAGGTAGAGCACCCTGTTGTTGAGGACTTGCCAATTGTTGTGCTATTTGACTCATCTGAATTTCAAGGTTTTTAATTGAAGCTCCAGTATTCTGAAAATTACTTCTTGTTTCTTCTTGAAATTGAGAGCCTTGAGCAGCCATTTTTTCAATGGCGATCTCCCAATCTGCTTTTCTTGGCCCTTGTTGTTGGAATTGTTGTTGAGCTTGTTGATAAGGTTGTTGATACGGTTGTTGTTGTGGTGATCGATACTGCTGTTGTTGTTGTGGCTGATTTTGATAAGGAATCACCCCTTGTTTTGGAACATTCCCTTGTTGATCCTTCCAGGAGAAATTTGGATGATTCTTCCACCCTGGATTGTAAGTATTAGAGTAAGGGTTGTTCTGCTTCAAAAAATTGATTTCTTCCACCTGCTGAGCTGTGACCACACAATGCACGGCAAAGTGAGGTCCCCCACATATTTCACAATTCACTGCTTGAGTCGGTTGTGCAGGTTGAATTTGAGCCACCGTTTGTTTTTCAAGAGCCATTTGTTTTAATCTGCGCTCAACTTCAGCTGCGATCTGCTCTTCCATCTTAACAACTTGATTCGTCAACTTCAAATCAACTAACCCTTCTGGTTGATTTACACTGCGGTCATATAGCTCTAAGTGTTCGTTTGCTGCAATAGCATCAATGATCTTCTTTATTTCAGTGGCTGTTTTAAAATTTGTTGAACCACCAGCAGCTGTGTCAATTAATTGTTTAGTCTTAAGCTTAAGACCATTCACAAAATTCTGCATTTGCTCGGTTGCATCCATGTTATGAGTAGGACATGCAACCAACAACCGCTTGAATCTTTTATACGCATCTCCAAGTGATTCTCCCTCCTTCTGTTTGAAATTAACTATATCATATCTCTTGCGGATATACACAGAAGTTGGAAAATATTCATTCAGAAATGTTGTCTCCATTTGTTGCCAAGTTGTGATACTTCCAGCAGGTAAAGAGTAAAACCACTCTTCAGCATCGTCTGACAGTGTAAATGGAAACATCACCAATTTCTTGGCCTCTTCAGAATGCCCCTCTATCTTTAATGACGTTGTCATAGTAAGAAACCTTTGTAAGTGCTTATTTGCATCTTCATTGATTCTTCCAGAGAACGGTTTCTTTTCGAGTTGTCTTATTGTTGCCGGGTGTAGCTGAAAATGGGCAACATTGACCGGTTGGTTAACAATTGTCATCCGGCCCAGAGGTGCATTTGCTCTTCCATAATCACCTAAAAGCCTTTCCACAGGAGGTGGGTCTTCGGCCATAGTTTCAGGTTCAGAATCTGAATCCTCAAAATGTATTGAATGGGTCTTCTCTGTTTCGGGATCTGAAACTATCAGCGGTTCTTCTTTTGCTTCCAGTTCTCTTTGTTTAGCTTCTCGGCGTCTTGCTCGAAATAATCTTTCTGGTTCTGCGTCAAAAAGAAGTTCAGCTGAGGCCTTACCTCGCATACAAAGATTAGATGAATATTAGTATGAGCAATTCAAATAACAGAAAATAAAATTTTGGTTGCAGAGCAACATAAATTCAACTGAATTATTATTTAACTTATATTTGGCAGTCCCCGGCAACGGCGCCAAAAACTTGATCGGAAAAATAGCAAGTGTACTATTTTTACGAAGTAGTAATAAAAGGTTAAAAACCAAGTATCGATCTCGAGGACTGCGTTTGAATATAAGTTTTATAATTATTCAATTAAATAAAAAGTCAACGGGTGTTTTTGATTGAGTTATAATTTCTAAATTTAAAATAAAAATAGCATAAAGTAAATTTAAGCCTTTTTCACTGATATGAGTAAATGCCAAGGTAAGGTGTGTAATTTGCTCTGTAATAACCCTGAATTCTTATTTGAGATCTCTTCAACAAGTTCATGATATTCAATTACTAAATCTTTAGAGTGTTTTCCCCTAAATCCTTATTGGGCAAACCTTTGGTTTTTCATCTATAAACCTAAGTCCTTAGAGCTAACAGATAAAACCAAGCTTGTTTTCTATCAAGAATTCTTAGTGACCATAGGGTATCCCTAGTCCTAGGTGATATCTACTATGGTTCAATTGAATACAAACCTTAACAATTGCGAGCCGGTGAATTGTTAATCACAGAACAATCTTTATTGGTCCGATAAAGAAGGCATTAAAAACAGTATAAAATTGAATTGAATAACATAAACATGAAGTCGATCAAATCAGAATATCAAAAGTCATTACAAACCAAATCAGGGACACCCCCCTAGCATTGGGGGGTTTAGCTACTTATATTGTTCAAAAGAAATTCAAAAGTATCAAAGTTAAACATTACAGATAATTGGAGAATTTGTGATCTTCAATTGCTCTTGCTCATGAATGATCTTCCTTCTCCAATAATCTCATACGTTGCTCTTCTTCAGACTCAACTCCTTTTGTTGTGTAAAAGATACCCCTTCTCTTCTCCATCCTTCACTATATATTGCAAACCCTTCTTTTTAAGTCGGAAAGTACCAAAACGCCCTTTTGGATCAATTTTTGAGTAAAAAGCATAAAAACATGAAAATCAGCGTAGCAAGCCAACACGGGTCGTGTTGGGCAACACGGGTGCCCGTGTTGGTCCTCTGGTTCCTCTAAAAATAATTCTTGCACTCAGTAGCAGCAACACGGGTCGTGTTAGGCAACACGGGTGCCCGTGTTGCACCACTGCTTTTCCACTTTTCCTTCTTGCTTACACTCCCAGCAACACGGGTCGTGTTACTCAACACGGGCGCCCGTGTTGCACCACTGATTTTATCCTTTCTTCTTTGTCTTGCGCTCTACCTCCGGCGTTTCTTGCACTGGGTCGAGTGAAGAATCTCCTAGATCTGAAATACTATTAAACAACCAAACCAACGCATAAAATGGGAAAATAAACTCGAAAACTAACAAACGGATAAAACTTGCAAAAACAAACCAACTTACTTAAACAGCTTAAAAAGACTATACTATGACATTAAGCAGTGCAAAATACCTGGATTATCATCAGGAAAGTGACAAAGACATAGTGAGAATCGTGACCGATCAGGTGTTAATCTCTTGCTCGACTGAACTAATTCCTTCACCTACGGTCACAACATCCTGAGGAGTTTTGTTGATCTTTTCTTGAGTAGGGTTAATGAGTTCGTCAACCAACTTTTCTTCATCTTCAGCAATCGACTCCAGCTCTTTATTCATGGCAACAATCTGAATGCGTAGCTCATTAGCCCTTTGTTGTTTAAGGGCCAGTTGTGCTGCTGCTTCATCAATTTTAGCTTGCCAGCCGGTGATTTCTTTGTCGGCCGTTTTCACCAAGTCCCAACTCTCTTTCACGAAAACCACTCTAGCCTCGACCTGTTGCTCATTTCTTCTCAAGTTATCGACATTGTGAAGCATAGGAATAAGAACCTGATCAAACATAGTCATCACAATTTGAGCATGCTGGGATAAGTTCAGTTCTTTAATCTGAGCAAGAGCAGCCAGAAGTTCTGGACCAAGGGAAGGGTCAGAATAGAGTTCGTGGTGCAGATCAGGATTCAAGGCATGAGTACGAATCTTATCCGTGAGCTTCTTAATTTTGGTGGCTTCAGGCCCCAATTTATCATTATGGATCTGAGACTGGTCAGAGTCAGAAGAGGTTTCTTCACGTGCCTTCACTAAGTTGTGGAGTCTGGTAATGGCCTCAAGAGTAGAAGGTTTTATGACCAAAGTTTTTGGAGAGGAAGATGAAGTAGTTGTTTGAAACACAAATTGAGGTGAATGGGTTTCAGCAGGAGCAATTTTTCCATTCCCACTAAGTCGTGCAAGTTCAAGGAATCTAAAAGACTAGAGTCAGAACTAGTCGAAATAGAATCCTGATACATGATAGGACTAGTGATGGAGGCAGAATCATTGTCAGTAGTCTGGGAGGTCGATTTGATAAACTAACCGGAATGGCAGACAGGATTGGCGCGGTGGGAAGAAGAGGAGTCCACTGTTGCAGGAGAGTATTCAGGCACGTCTTTAGTTACCTGTGTCGACAAGGGAGGATTGGCGGATGGATAAGTAGGCTTCGTAGGCTCGACGGATGGATCTGGAGAAAGGTTGGCAGTGGCAGCATTAACCACTATAGCTCCAGCAGCAGAGAGATCAATAGTATTGTCGATCACTATAGTATCATCATGCCCTGGTTGAGCTTCAGCTTCTTTGGTTGGTCTATTTTTGCCTTGATCCACGGTTGCTTTGTTTTTATTTTTCTTCTTCACCTCACCACCTTTGGCGGGAGACTCATGTTTCCTTTTGTGGATCTTATGGCCTTTGGATTTGTCGGGTGGTGGTAGAGAAGGCTGGAGACAGAGTAAGTTTTAAGTGGTTATTTTAGTCAAAAGAGTGGATAAGCCGACAAGAAATACCCCTGGTTCCTTGGCAGGAGAAGGTTTGGCCTTCTTGAACTTCTTGGAAGGTTTGGAAGAGGCGGGCAAGTATGTCGAACTTGGTTAGATCTGTGTGTCGGTGACAGATTAATAGCCATAAGAATTAGCAACAAAATGAGAGTAATGAGTAAATAGACATACCGAAAGGCCCTTTTTCTTCATAGTTGCTGATATGGTCTCATCATCAAAAGGGGATTTTTCATGGATGACCTGCAAGATTGTAGAAATTGGAGTAAAAAATATGATACTAATTAGAAAGAGAATTTAAATGGACAAGGTCAAACCTGAGGTTGCTCTGTTGGAGTGACATTGGCATCCACAACAGCGTACTCTGGCTCTATAGGAACAGATGTAAGAAAAACATGGAAACAATCAAGTAAGTAAACAAAGGTTACATAAGCAGAAGGCAGCTTTCCATAAAGAGTTACCAATTTGCATGGTAGAACACACTCTAACATATTGAGGAGCAATATGAAGCGTCCCTGAATAGTTGGGTAGATAATGCTTCGTCGGCACCACTATGTCGACCCTTTTCTTATAAGCATTTTGTATGTCTGAAAAAGAACAATACCACCAATCTGGGATTGGTGGGCCAAACACCAAAGCCAAAGGGCTAGATGGCAAAGGAGGAAATATGATTTTTCCAAAATGAAGGGCGTAAAGATACTTATCTTTCGCGTAACCAAGAATTTTTTAGTTTTGGAATCCTGTCGGTTACCTTCTCCTTTAGTTTAGCAGCAGCCTCAGAGATGGTCCGACGAAGATCATTAGGTCGATACACAACTTCGAAATACTTCTGGAAATCTCAAATTTGTTTTATATGAGTAGCCTTACACTTTGTTGATTTCGTCTGTAAAGGAACAAGAACTTGAGTCAGTTCAACCAATTTAGTTTCAGGAGCACCAATATAGGCGTCGAGATATGAATGCTGTCATACCCCTATTTTTGACCCTAAAATCATATATCAATTACATATTAATCACTAATCAAGAGCACCATTGTGAAGCTCTATCTTTGATACTGTGATTGTCTCTGAGGGGAATCATCAAGCACTTTTAGTTTGTTATTTGTTCATACTAACCAAAATCCAAAAAAATATGTATTTTGTCTCTTTTGTTTACATTTTACAGGTAAAAGATCGGGCAAAAATCAAAACAGTGCAAGAAGAAAATTTTTTGAAAATTGAAGGTGGAAATCGATTTACCCCTATGGGAAATCGATTTTCTGTGCGCAAAATTCAAAAAAATATAAGGAGGGAAGCTTGACATCATTTTGGCACCTTTTTATTTGATCATTTTACCAATTTTCCACCTGACCAAAATTAATCCCTTCATTAAACCCACTTAAACCTCATTTTACCATTTTTACCATTTAAATACCATTTAAGTACCAATTAAACACAAGTTAATTAACCAAGAGCAAAATGACCAAATTGCCACTACTCTTGCTCTCATCCTATAAATAGAGGTCTCTACTCTCTCATTTCTCAAGCTTGGAGAGCCAAAAAATTGCTTGCAAATTCATTTCTCACCCTTTCCAAAACCCTCACCTAAAGTTCATTTTCAAAGAATTAGTGAGATTCACATTGAATCTTACTAATTTTGAACTAAACCTCCTACATTTCTCTCTTTGCTTTGTTTGTTCATCTCCAATTTTGAAGGATCTACACACTTTGTGCTTGTTCTTGAAGTTACTCCAACAATTTGTTTCAAGAATTTGTAAATTCCTAAATTCTAAGATGTAGATCTTTGTTGCTTGTGTTCAATGCATCTTTGATGCTATATTGGTCTTATTTGATGGTGATTTGGTGGAAAATTCGTGCTCCAATGGATATGTGATCATAAGGTGTTTGTATGTTTGCCTAAATCAAGGTTCAAAGTTCATAATGCTGTTTTTTTGAAAACTGTGCGCAGGAAATCGATTTCCTACAGAAGGAAATCGATTTCCACTCTGATTTTTGCGCCAGATCTGAATTCTGCAGGCAGGAAATCGATTTCCTACAGAGGTAAATCGATTTCCAGTGAGGCAGAATGCTTATTTTTTCTATTTTTGACTTGTTTTTGGTTCTAACTCTTCTTCTACTCCATTCTTTTGATATTTTCTTTGAATCACAAATTAGAAGCCTAATTTCTCTCTATTTTCAATGGACTTAGGGCGTCGATAGGATGAGAATCCAAATCCGCAAAATTATGTGATTGAAATTATGGATGAAAGGAGCTTTTAATGTGGTTCCATCTTTTATTTCTCTTTATTTTGATCGATGAAAGTGTTAATACCTTGAGAATTCTTATGGATTCTTGGTAAAGACTAGATCACTCACCATTTTTCTTTTCACGCGGTATTGCTTTCGGAGAGTGATCTACATATCGCTTCTCTCGCATGCATTAGCACATAAAGTTTTGACCGGCCTCGTTGTAGGGTGATTTCTACAAAAATCACTTGGCAATCTACTTAACATAGCGCAATATTTCGTGTCCCGAATAAAAAAAGATCAAATATGGAAGAGAATTGTATGCGGTTGATTTAAGACTTATGGAGGTTTATCGTGTAGTCGCTATGATTTTATCAAGCTTCTGATAAATGTCCATTGAATTTAAATCTGAGAACATCCTTCACTCACCATCGATCTTTCTTACTAACTTTGATAACATACTTGACAAGTTTCAAGATGGTTATCTTTAACATCTAACAACTAACTTTAATTTCCGCAATTTATTATATTGCTCTTTATATTTTGCTTTATGCTTCACTTTATCATTTCATCATATTTACATTCCGCTATTTTCTCTTTGTCAATTTGGACACTATATTTATGTTTCCGCTATTTTTCTTCTTGTCCACTTGGACCATACTTTACTTTTATGCTAAAGCACTAATAATCAACAAAAATCTAAAAAACACATAAGGCTCTCTTTCGGACTATTGGTTACTATTCCGAGCATTTTGAAGATTCGGACTTATGGAATTAGTGCCTCTGGACCCATATTATGTTGTTACTATGCTGTTATTCTGTCTGTCTGGCATTGGATTGTTGTCTGTTTGTGTATGCAGGTATTTCCTTGAAAGTCCTTGATGGTTAATTCCAAGGCATTGAGATAAGGATTTTCCCCAAAACAGCCGTTACTCTGCCCGATTTTCGTCAGAATTTTAATGTGCTTAATGCAAAGTGGTGCTAAGATAATAATTTCATCTGGATCCCCAAGTGGTAATGTGTTGGTTTAGTATTGATAAGTCCAAAGGATGGGAAATCTACCTTAACTCATAATGTCAAGTGTTGGCTTCTTCTTCGGTTAGACCGTTTCTTTCCTTAGCTTTTATTTTTACGCAATAGGATAGCCCTCTTCATCTCCTCCCATTCTTAAATTTTCAAAATCTTCTCCCTTTTTTCCAAAATATTCTTATGTTTGTAAAACCTCTTTTAAAACCTTTTTCTTAAAATATCTTTTGCCCTTAGTGGCCTTTTTCTTCAAAAAGTTTAGACACTGTTAATTGTCGAAACGAGTGGTTATACCCCACGATTTTGAAATTGAATGATATAATGAGATCTTAGCGGCATACTCGTTGATTTTATCCGAGTTGGAGCCCTTCTTTCATTTGCGATGCAAAGAACTCGTTTGTTCTCATGCTCAAGATCAATGGCTGAGTATTTCTCTCCAACGACGATAAAGTGTTTATTCGTTTTTAAAATGTTTTCCCTTTTAAGCGGAACTACATTAGATCTGACTTCTCCATTGCACCGAGGAGGTATGTAGGCACAAAGCTTAACGCTTTGCCGAGCTTATTTTAAAAATAAAACAAACCGTTTTTTAGCACACACGACACAGATTTTCAAAAAGGTTCCTGTGGAATACCACAGATATGAGGGGTGCTTAAAACCTTCCCCTTGTATAATCAACACCCGAACCTGAGTTCTCTTTTTGTTTTAAAAACAAACTTTGGGTTTTACGTTCTTTTCCCTTTTCCTTTGGAAACAATAAAGCGCGGTGGCAATTTCAAACGAAATATTGAGTCAAGTCAATTCTATGGCTTCGATCTCAGATTTTCCCCGCTACAGAAAAATGGCGACTTCACTGGGGATCCGGTTTTAAGTGTGTTAAGCCTATTTTTGTTTATCTGTGTGTTTTTATCTGTATATATTGTTGTGTGCTTTGTGTGTTTATTTTCTTTTTTATTTTTGGTGCTCGATGGTTCCTCTGTGATGAGATAAAGTTCTAACCCGGACTTTGGTGAGTAACTTGAGATAGGAGGTGGTAAGACCAATAGTCGCATGTCAGGAGCAATCCTTACCATGAGCGTCATATGGTGGAACCCCAATCAGTGGAGGCCTCATGGAAGGTAGTAGAGGTTGTTACGAACCATCGTGATAACGCTATTACTTTCAATAATGAGTGTCCGTAGAAGCTAAATGGCCTAGAACCTTTTTAACCCATCTAAGCCTTTTTAGGATGTAGTGCAGAAACAAGATCAAGTATCAATTTGAGCTTGTTGTCATGCGATACTACGCTCAGACGAGGTCTTTTTAGGCATATTATTGGCGCCCATGAGCAATTGTGCGTGCCGGTAATATCCGATAGAAGATTGAAAACTCTGGGAACCTTTGTAGAACCCGATTGGCAGGTACAAAATTCCCTAGATCACGCCTTGTGGGATGGGTAGACCCATGGCTCCATGCTCGTGACGTCGAACCTTTGAACCTGGATTGTGTGATTTTGTGTGATTTGATGTGATCTTATGTGCTCTTGATTGTGACTGATGCATAAACCATGCATTCATGCATTCATAAAAATGTTCTTCACAAATGGTTTTCAAGGAACTTAGAGGCTTTGTTTGTAAACATCACAGGTACCATGGATCAAAAGAGAAGCATCAAGAAGTACACTTTCAGGAATTCAAGTGCAAAAGAGTTGAAAGAGCTAGCAACTTTGGTTCCTAATCTTGACAACTTCAAAAACCGTTATGGAAAATTGATATCTATCTTGAAGACCAAAGTGGAAAAGGGGATTCTTGAGACTCTTGTGCAGTTTTATGACCCGGTTTATCATTGTTTTACCTTTCCTGATTATCAGCTTATGCCCACTTTGGAGGAGTATTCTTATTGGATTCGTTTGCCAGTTACGAATGATATACCGTTTAGTGGTCTGGAGAAAGAGCCTCAGGTTGATGAGATAGCAGAGCTTCTTCAGTTGAAGATATCAGATGTGAAAGCAAATATGACCAAAAAAGGAGGAATTTGGGGGTTGACTTCTAAGTTCTTGATTGGAAAGGCTTCTATGCTGGCTAGTAAAGGAAGTATGATTGCTTTTGAGTCATTTTTGGCCTTACTCATCTATGGTTTGATACTCTTTCCCAACATTGACAACTTTGTCGATGTTAATGCTATTCGGATTTTCATGATTGGGAATCCTGTGCCTACTTTTCTTGGGGACACTTATCATTCCATTCACTATAGGAATGATAAGAAAGGTGGACTTATCAACTGTTGCATTCCTTTGCTCTATAAGTGGTTTATTTCGCACTTACCTCAGGCTAAGAATTTCTTGAACAATCCTGATGGTCTCTCATGGTCTCAGAAGATCATGCCTCTTACTAATGGGAATATCCATTGGTACAATCCTGCTTATGACATTGGTGAGATTATTGATAGTTGTGGAGAATTCCCTAATGTACCTCTTCTTGGTATACAAGGAGGAATTACCTACAACCCCATTCTTGCAAGGCGTCAATTTTGCTACCCCATGAAGGAGCGACCCGCTAGTATTCTTGTGTCAGGAATCTTCTATCTTAATCAAGATGGAAATTCGGATATGAGAAATCGGTTTGTGCGTGCTTGGCACCATGTTGATAGGAAGAGACATTTGGGAAAGAAGTAATGTGTTGCTCTCAAAGACTACACTGATTGGGTTCAAGCTAGAGCCCATACCTTTCAGATGCCTTATTTACTCAAGGAGCCTTCTCTACTCATTGCTCCACCTTTGTCTTCCACCATTCCCGTCGAGAGTAGTAAGGAGCATCTAGAGCTCGTGACTAAGTTGAGAATGGAAAGAGATGCTTGGGAGAAGAAGTTTCATGCTTCGGAAACTAAGAATAAAGAGTTGAAGATACATTTGAAAGAAAAGGATGAAATGCTTGATATCCAAGATGGTTGGTTGATGGAAAAGGATGATCAGATTCGTCATCAAGAAGAGCTACTTCAACAACATGGTGAAGAGCGAAAGAGACAACAAGAGGATTTATTTTCCTCTAGTAGTCATGAAGATTCAGTTGCATGGAAGGAAGTTGCTGATAAGCTGATGGTCGAGATGCTCATTTGAAGGCCTTTTATGAAGATGAATTGGAGAAGCTACGTAGGAAGCTGCATAGAGGAGTTGGATCCTCATCAGAAGTGTTCCCTTCTAGTTTTTAGCTTTTCTGTTGTTTTGTAATTTTGGATCTTTGAATCCTTTTGTAAGCTTTTCCATTACTAATGAAAGAATGATGTTATGTTTTATGTTATTTTTGCTAATGTTTACAATTAATGTCTTAAAGTTCCTTGAAAACCAATAATAAAAATCATTTGCATTGCATTTCATGCATCATTCCGCATTTTGGTCTTGCTTCCGAGAGTATTCCCGAGGTCTTATTCAGTGTTCTTCATACAGAATTGAATCAAGTTGTCTCACTGGTATAACACTCGAGTTAACTGCAAGAAGAAGATGGAAGGTCTTGGACAAGAGAATCGTGAGCTACGTGAAGAGGTTGTTACTTTGAGATCTGGTGTGGAACGTCTCACTGCTCTAGTTGAGACATTGATGGCTGCTCAGAATCAGAATCAGAATCAGGTTCCTCCTCCCAATGCCCAAGCACAGGGTCAAGCCACTGTGATTTCTGAAATTGCTGCTACAACAATTCCTGCTGTTCCTGTTGGTGCTACTCAACAACGTATGCCTAATGGATATCCCTGGGGTATGCCTGAAGGTTATCTGTCTATTCCTGAGATGACTCGTCCGTTGACTCCTATTATGGTCAACACATCTCCTATTGTTCATACTGGTCCTTTTGTCCCAGAGCCCATTTATGATGTTGCTCCAAGTGAAATTCATGACAGAATGGATGGTTTCCAAGATCAGTTTGAAGAACTGCAGAAAGAGATGAAAGCCCTGCGTGGGAAAGAACTGTTTGGAAAGAATGTGCATGTTCTTTGCCTTGTTCCCAATGTGAAAGTACCTGCTAAGTTCAAGCTGCCTGAATTTGAGAAGTATAAAGGAAATTCCTGTCCTCAGGTACATCTGGTGATGTATGTAAGGAAGATGTCCACTCACACTGATGATCAACGTCTGTTGATCCATTATTTCCAAGATAGTTTGACTGGAGCTGCTTCTAAGTGGTATATGGGCCTTGATAGCACCCATATTCGCACTTTTAATGACTTAGCTGAGGCGTTTGTGAAGCAATACAAGTATAATGTGGACATGGCTCCTGATAGGGATCAACTGCGAGCTACGATGCAGAAAGAGAAAGAATCCTTGAAGGAATATGCTCAGACATGGCGTGAGGTTGCCGCTCAAGTGATTCCTCCGATGGAAGGGAAAGAGATGACTAAGATTTTCCTGAAAACTCTTGGCCCGTTTTACTATGAGAAGATGATTGCAAGTGCTCCTGTAGACTTCACTGAAATGGTGGGTATGGGTGTTAGACTGGAAGAAGCTGTGCGAGAAGGTCGTCTGGTTCGGAATGACAATTCGTCTGGTGGTGCGAAGAAGTATGGTTCTTCATTCCAGAAGAAGAAGGAATCAGATGCTAATGCTGTTTCTCATGGGAGGAATAGTCGATTCAGAAATCAATCTCAACAAGTGGCGTCAGTAACTCCTGTTGTGAATTCAGTGCTTGTAACTCCTGTTAATTAACAACCAGCAAGGCGGAATCCGTATCCTCGAGTTAATGTTGATCCTATCCCCATGACGTACACTGAACTGTATCCTGCATTAATTCATAAGAAGTTGGTTCAACCAAGGTCACCCCCTCCTATTCCAGAGAAACTCCCCTGGTGGTACAAAGCTGATGCCATTTGTGCTTTTCATCAGAATGCTCCTAGGCATGATTTGGAAAATTGTTGGCCTCTGAAAAATGAAGTTCAGAGATTGGTTCGTTCGGGTATGCTTTCCTTCCGTGATATTGGCCCAAATGTGCAGAACAATCCATTGCCAACTCATGAAGCGTCTGCTGTGAATATGGTGTATGGGTGCCCTGGGAAGTATAAGATTTATCATGTGGAACACATCAGAGGATCCTTGGTAGAGATGCATGCCACTCTGTGCGAGTATAGTCATTATGAGCATAATCATGCTGCTTGTAGAATTTGTTCGGTCAATCCTCGAGGATGTTATATTGTTAGAAGAGATTTACAAGAGATGATAGATCAAAGGCTCATTGAGATTCTGAGGGATAGAGATGAAGATGATGTCAATGTGATTAAACCATACTTTGAAATCCCGGAATGTGTAGAGATTGGTTATTACGGCAAAGCTGCTGTAGAACCTCTTGTGATATGTTTGCATGGATCTGTACCTTATAGTTCTGACAAAGCTATACCTTACAGATACAATGCCACTATGCTGGAAGCTGGAAAAGAGGTCGAGATTAAGCCTCTGTCTTCTGTTGAGAATATAGCAGATGTTAGTAGAGTGACTAGAAGCGGACGAGTTTTTACTCAGCCCCAAACAGTTGTGGATGTCCAGAGGAATCCTACTCATGTGCCTGTGAATGATGCGACAAAAGTTAATGAAGGGTCGTCTTCAGGAAATGAAATGGATGAGATTATGAAGCTTATCAAGATGAGTGATTATAAGATTGTGGATCAGTTGCATCGTACTCCGTACAAGATCTCTATAATGGAATTGCTGACGAGTTCTCCTGCTCATAGGGATTCTTTGATGAAAATACTTGATCAAGCCTTTGTGGATCATGATGTGACGCTGGATCAGTTTAATGGGGTTGTGAGTAATATTACTGCGTGTAACAATTTGAGCTTCAGTGATGAAGATTTTCCTGAGGAAGTAAGAAATCATAATCTAGCTTTGCACATTTCTGTCAGTTGCAAAGAGGATTCAATGTCTAATGTGCTAATCGATACTGGCTCATCGCTGAATGTCATGCCAAAATCCACTCTTGCTAAGCTGTCTTATGGTGGCACACCAATGAGATTTAGCAATGTGATTGTCAAGGCTTTTGATGGATAGAAGAAATCAGTGGTTGGAGAGGTTGATTTGCCTATTAGTATCG
Organism: Vicia villosa; assembly: GCF_029867415.1. NCBI lineage: Eukaryota > Viridiplantae > Streptophyta > Magnoliopsida > Fabales > Fabaceae > Vicia > Vicia villosa. Next base: position 119,473 of record NW_026705841.1, on the reverse strand, counting down.
GACCGTTTGTCTTCAAGATTACTTTTCAAGTGATGGACATCTTTCCTACATACAGTTGCTTATTGGGACGCCCATGGATCCATGAAGCTGGGGCCGTTACTTCAACTCTTCACCAGAAGTTGAAATTTGTGAATGATGGAAAGATGGTTATTGTGAATGGAGAACAAGCTTTGCTGATTAGTCATCTCTCTTCGTTCCGTACCATAGAGGCTGATGAAGTAGTCATTGGAACTGCATTCCAAGCCCTGTCTGTTAATGATGAATTCAAAAAGGATGAAGCTTCCATTGCCTCCTTCAAAGATGCTCAGCTGGTGGTTCAGAATGGACATTCAGGAGTTTGGGGACAAGTGGTGAGTCTGCAAGAGAACAAGAATAGAGCTGGTCTGGGATTTTCTGCCTTAGACAAGTCTGTGATGAAGCCTGAATCTTCTTTTCGTCCTTATCAGGAGATGTTCCATAGTGCCGGGTTTCTACATCCGACTCTTCCAGAAGTGAACGCTATTATTGAAGACAAATCAGAGCCAGAAGTACCAAGCTTTGTGACCCATGGAAAGATGATTAAGAACTGGATCACCATTGACATTCCTGGGTGTACTCATGTTTCAAAGTAATTTGCTTTTATGTTTTTCAAAATCCTTTCATCCTGCCCAAGATGAAAGTGAAGTTGTTAGGGCTTTTTCCTGTTTGTTTTAAACATTAAAATCATCAATAAAAGTCATTTTGTTTATGCATATACATGCTTTTTACCTTTTTGCTTTATCTGGAAAGTGGTAACACAAAAAACCTTAAAAATATGTTTTCATTTGCCATAATATGCACGATTACATGTTTGCATATATCTTTCCTTTTCCTGAAATAATAATCATTTGTGCAGATTAATCAATAAAACCGTTGAAAGTAATGACCCTGCACCCTCTCCTAACTTCGAGTGTCCTGTGTATGAGGCGGAAGAAGAGAGTGATGAATGTATTCCTGATGAGATATCCAGACTGCTTGAGCATGAGGAAGACACCATTCAGCCTATAAAGAGCCATTAGAAGTCATCAACTTGGGTTCTGAAGAGGATAAGAAGGAAGTCAAGATTGGGGCACTACTTGGTCAAGATGTTAAGAAGAGGATGGTAGAGCTTCTTAAAGATTATGTTGACATTTTTGCGTGGTCCTAACAAGACATGCTTGGGTTGGACACAGATATTGTGGAGCGTCGTTTGCCATTGAAACCAGAATGTCCCTCTGTCAAGCAAAAGCTAAGAAGGAGTCATCCCGATATGGCGGAGAAGATTAAGAATGAGGTCTTGAAGCAGATTGACGCAGGTTTCCTTGTCACTTCTGTATATCCTCAATGGATTGCCAATATTGTGCCTGTTCCGAAGAAAGACGGAAAAGTTCGCATGTGTGTTGATTATAGAGATTTGAATAAAGCCAGTCCGAAGGATGATTTTCCTCTACCTCACATTGATATGTTGGTAGATAGCACGACAAAGTTTGAGGTTTTCTCCTTCATGGGTGGTTTTTCAGGATATAACCAGATTAAGATGGCACCTGAAGACATGAAAAAGACAACCTTTATTACGCCATGGGGGACATTCTGCTACAAAGTAATGCCTTTTGGGCTGAAGAATGCTGGCGCGACGTATCAGAGGGCCATGACCACTCTTTTCCATGATATGATGCACAAAGAAATTGAGGTTTATGTGGATGACATGATTGCCAAGTCCCAGTCAGAGGAAGGGCACATGGAAGATCTTTTAAAATTGTTTCAGCGTTTGAGAAAGTATCGTCTCCGCTTAAATCCAAACAAATGCACTTTTGGTGTCCGTTCCGGAAAATTATTGGGTTTCGTTGTCAGTCATAGAGGAATTGAAGTAGATCCTGATAAAGTTAAAGCAATTCAGGAAATGCCAGCACCAAAGAATGAGAAACAAGTGAGAGGTTTCCTCGGACGTTTGAATTATATCTCCAGGTTCATTTCCAATATGACTGCTACCTGTGAGCCAATCTTCAAGTTATTAAAGAAAAATCAGGGATGTGTGTGGAATGAAGATTGTCAAAAAGCTTTTGACAACATCAAAGAATATCTGCTAGAACCTCCCATTTTGCTCCCTCCAGTTGAGGGAAGACCTTAAATTATGTACCTCACAGTGCTTGAGAATTCAATGGGATGTGTGTTGGGACAGCATGACGAGTCTGGTCGAAAAGAGTATGCAATATACTACCTTAGCAAAAAGTTTACCGAGTGCGAAACAAGATACTCGTTGCTTGAGAAAACTTGCTGCGCTTTGGTGTGGGCTGCTCGCCGACTAAGACAGTATATGTTGAATCACACCACCCTATTGATTTCCAAAGTGGATCCGATTAAGTACATATTTGAAAAACCTGCGTTAACCGGAAGGATTGCTCGCTGGCAAATGTTGTTATCAGAATATGATATTGAATACCGAGCTCAAAAAGCTGTAAAAGGAAGTGTGTTGGTAGAGTACCTTGCTCACCAACCAATTGATGATCATCAATCTATCAGAATGGACTTCCCAGATGAAGATATAATGTTTTTGAGAGCTCAAGATTGGGATGAGCCGCTGCCAGAAGAAGGACCAGATCCTGGATCCAAATGGGGTTTAATTTTTTATGGAGTTTCTAATGTTCATGGCCATGGTATTGGTGCCATTATTGTCACTCCGCAAGGTTCACATGTTCCTTTCACTGCAAGGATATGTTTTGATTGTACAAATAATATTGCTGAATATGAAGCTTGCATCATGGGACTTGAAGAGGCCATTAATCTGAGAATTAAGATTCGTGATGTTTATGGAGATTCTGCGCTTGTGATTAATCAGATTAAAGGAGAATGGGAAACTCGTCATCCTGGTTTAATCCCTTACAAAGATTACGCCAGAAGGCTATTGACATTCTTCAACAAAGTTGAATTCCACCACATCCCTCGAGATGAGAATCAGATGGCTGATGCTTTAGCCACATTGTCTTCCATGTACAAAGTGAATTTCCATAATGAGGAGCCTCAGATTACAATCAGGCGTCTTGATAGACCTGCTCATGTATTTGCAGTTGAGGAATCAGCAGATGAGAAGCCTTGGTACTTCGATATTAAGCATTTTCTTCAGACCCAAGAGTACCCACTTGGGGCATCAAATAAGGATAAGAAAACTTTGAGGAGACTGGCTGGCAGTTTCTTCATCAATCCTAATGTTTTGTACTAAAGAAATTATGACATGGTTTTGCTCAGATGCGTGGATAGACACGAAGCAGACATGTTGATGCATGAATTTCATGAAGGTTCTTTTGGTACTCATGCCAATAGACATTCAATGGCTAAAAAGATGCTTAGAGCAGGTTACTATTGGCTGACAATGGAATCTGATTGCTACAAGTTTGTAAAGAAGTGTCACAAGTGTCAAGTGTATGCTGACAAGATTCATGTGCCTCCGACACTTCTCAATGTTATTTCCTCTCCATGGCCTTTCTCTATGTGGGGTATTGATATGATTGGCATGATTGAACCCAAGGCTTCGAACGGACATCGATTCATCCTGGTAGCAATCGATTATTTTACCAAGTGGGTAGAAGCTGCTTCATATGCTAATGTAACAAAGCAAGTTGTGGTCAGATTTATCAAGAACAACATCATCTGCAGATATGGTGTACCGGGCAAGATCATCACTAATAATGGCTCGAATATGAATAATAGCATGATGAGAGAACTGTGTGAAAGTTTCAAGATTTAACATCACAATTCTTCGCCTTATAGGCCAAAGATGAATGGAGCTGTTGAAGCAGCAAATAAGAATATTAAGAAGATTGTGCAAAAGATGGTTGTTACGTACAAGGACTGGCATGAGATGCTCCCATTTGCTTTGCATGGGTACCGTACATCTGTTCGTACTTCAACCGGGGCAACTCCCTTTTCTTTGGTTTATGGTATGGAAGCAGTGCTCCCTATTGAGGTTGAGATTCCATCATTGAGAGATTTAATGGAAACCAAGTTATCTGAGGCTGAGTGGTGTCAGAGCAGGTTTGATCAATTGAATTTGATAGAAGAAAAAAGAATGACGGCTTTATGCCATGGTCAGTTGTACCAGAAAAGAATGAAGAAAGCTTTTGATAAGAAGGTTCGACCTCGTGTATTCAGAGAAGGCGACCTAGTGCTCAAAAAGATCTTGTCTTTCACCTCCGATTCAAGGGGCAAGTGGACTCCTAATTTTGAAGGACCATATGTTGTTAAGAAAGCCTTCTCTGGAGGTGCATTAATTCTTACAACTATGGATGGAGAGGAGCTCCCACGTCTCGTGAATGCTGATGTAGTCAAGAAATACTTCGCCTAAAAATAAAAAAGAACAGCTCGCTAAGTTGAAAACTCGAAAGGGCGGCTTAGGCAAAAAAGAGCGTCTCGGTGGATTGAAAACCCGAAAGGGCGGTCGAGGCAAAAATTAGAGACATAAACAGAAGAAAATACCCGGTGGACTGAAAAACCCGAAAGGGCGGTCCAGGAAAAAGTTAGGGATTCATGGCAAGTAACTACATCAGACAAGACTTGATCATCAGCAGTCATCTGTTTATCATGAAGAAGTTCAACACATTTCAACGGAAGCCTTTGCTCAGGAATTCCAAGTTGAGAGAGAGGATGGGGTCATTACATTTCAATGTACCTTTTCCACAAAATTACCACTTTCCAAACTTTGTAATCATCTATGGGGTCTTGCCTTTTGCAAGCTACCATTCTATTAAAAAGTTTGAGCCTTTGCCTGTTATTTGCAATCTTATTTCTTTCATATCTCTCAAAATGTCATTTATTGTTGATAGTAATTTTTGAAACAAAGAGAAAATTGATTTCAACAAAATCCTTTTGAAAAATATAAAAGAAGTTTTACTTTGATTCATGAGTGCATTACAAGGAATGGATATGTTGATGTATTCATGTGCAAAAGAGTAAGAATGTATTCCACTCAACGTACTTTTGGCCTGGTTCGAATATGATGTAGAACTCAGCTATTTTGTTCTCTCAGCTCCGATGTTCCCCTAGTGTGGGTAGCATTTATTCTGAGGCCATCAAAAGTTTGTAGCAATTTCTGCTCATGTTTGTGGACGATACCTCTAGTGTTCAGCTTGAGACATTGCTTGATTATGTTATTTTTGTACTCTATCTCTTGAGTTAATCCTTGTGCTAAGTTTTGGCAGCATATGCATCATTAACATGCATCAAAAACAGTCATGCATTTATATTTGCTATCATGAAGTTTGTTGTCAATCAGATTGCTCTTTCATTTAGAGTGCCTTTAAGCAGAAAATACTCACTTTCCTTGAGATCACCACTGAATTTATTTCTAGGTGGATAATATGTTTCAGTTGTTCTGTTCAAAATGCCTACGAACAGAAATTCAGTGAGTTTTTCCCTCACTTGATCTGGTCTTATTTGGCAGTTTCTTTCCATATTGGCCATGGATTGAATTTTGGTCGCTGGATGATGAATTTTGAGATTATGCATTTGTGTTTGCATTCTCAATCTTTGAAAGGAAAAGCAAAGTATTATTGATTGTCTTCTCACCTTCAGTGGAACGTTGGTGTATGCTATTATATCTTCATCGTCAGTGGTACGTCGATGTATTTCTCTTTTCTACCTCTAGTGGAACGTTGGTAGTTCACCTTCAGTGGAACGATGGTGTATCTTTTTATCTTGTTCATCTTCAGTGGTACGTCGATGTATTTCTCTTCTCACCTTCAGTGAAACGTTGGTGTATGTTATTATATCGTCATCTTCAGTGGTACGGCGGTACATCTCTTTTCTACCTCCAGTGGAACGTTGGTAGCTCACCTTCAGTGGAAGGTTGGTGTGTAGGGTTATATTTTCATCGTCAGTGGTACGTCGATGTATTTCTCTTCTCACCTTCAGTGGAACGTTGGTGTATGTAATTATATTTTCATCGTCAGTGGTACGAAGATGCATTTCTATTCATATCATCAGTGGAACGATGGTGTGTTCTCTGTTAATGAAAGATGGGTATTCTTATTCCCTAGTGAAAGAGGACGCATATCTTATGATTTCCCAATGAAAGAGGATGCATATTTTCTCATCCCTAGTGAAAGAGGATGCCCCCTTTTCTCACCCTAGTGAAAGGTGATGCTTTAACCTCTCTGGTGCGAAATGTTTTCCCTAGTGAAGTTTCTTTTCCCAGCAAAGTTTCGTCTCTCCAACAGAACCTTGTCTTCCCCAGTGGAGTTCTTCCCGCAAGACATTTTGTTTTCCCCAATGGAGTTCCTTTGCTTCCCCAGTGTTGCCGTGTTTCATCGTCATCATATGCATTCATTAAACATCGCATTATGTTTTAGGTTCAAAAATTGTGTTTTATATATTTAAGTCTCTTCAATTTCGTCAAAACGAAGATTTCCAATCATCGTATCTCCGAACCGAAGAAACTTAAATAGGGGCATCTGTCATACCCCAATTTTTGACCCTAAAATCATACATCAATTACATATTAATCACTAATCAAGAGCACCATTGTGAAGCTCTATCTTTGATACTGTGATTGTCTCTGAGGGGAATCATCAAGCACTTTTAGTTTGTTATTTGTTCATACTAACCAAAATCCAAAAAAATATGTATTTTGTCTCTTTTGTTTACATTTTACAGGTAAAAGATCGGGCAAAAATCAAAACAGTGCAAGAAGAAAATTTTTTGAAAATTGAAGGTGGAAATCGATTTACCCCTATGGGAAATCGATTTCCTGTGCGCAAAATTCAAAAAAATATAAGGAGGGAAGCTTGGCATCATTTTGGCACCTTTTTATTTGATCATTTAACCAATTTTCCACCTCACCAAAATTAATCCCTTCATTAAACGCACTTAAACCTCATTTTACCATTTTTACCATTTAAATACCATTTAAGTACCAATTAAACACAAGTTAATTAACCAAGAGCAAAATGACCAAATTGCCACTACTCTTGCTCTCATCCTATAAATAGAGGTCTCTACTCTCTCATTTCTCAAGCTTGGAGAGCCAAAAAATTGCTTGCAAATTCATTTCTCACCCTTTCCAAAACCCTCACCTAAAGTTCATTTTCAAAGAATTAGTGAGATTCACATTGAATCTTACTAATTTTGAACTAAACCTCCTACATTTCTCTCTTTGATTTGTTTGTTCATCTCCAATTTTGAAGGATCTACACACTTTGTGCTTGTTCTTGAAGTTACTCCAACAATTTGTTTCAAGAATTGGTAAATTCCTAAATTCTAAGATGTAGATCTTTGTTGCTTGTGTTCAATGCATCTTTGATGCTATATTGGTCTTATTTGATGGTGATTTGGTGGAAAATTCGTGCTCTAATGGATATGTGATCATAAGGTGTTTGTATGTTTGCCTAAATCAAGTTTCAAAATTCATAATGCTGTTTTTTTGAAAACTGTGCGCAGGAAATCGATTTCCTAGAGAGGGAAATCGATTTCCACTCTGTTTTTTGCGCCAGATCTGAATTATGCAGGCAGGAAATCGATTTCCTACAGAGGTAAATCGATTTCCAGTGAGGCAGAATGCTTGTTTTTGCTATTTTTGACTTGTTTTTGGTTCTAACTCTTCTTCTACTCCATTCTTTTGATATTTTCTTTGAATCACAAATTAGAGGCCTAATTTCTCTCTAATTTCAATGGACTTAGGGCGTCGATAGGATGAGAATCCAAATCCGCAAAATTATGTGATTGAAATTATGGATGAAAGGAGCTTTTAATGTGGTTCCATCTTTTGTTTCTCTTTATTTTGATCGATGAAAGTCTTAATACCTTTAGAATTCTTATGGATTCTTGGTAAAGACTAGATCACTCACCATTTTTCTTTTCGTCCGGTATTGCTTTCGGAGAGTGATCTACATATCGCTTCTCTCGCATGCATTAGCACATAAAGTTTTGACCGACCTCGTTGTAGGGTGATTTCTACATAAATCACTTGGCGATCTGCTTAACATAGCGCAATATTTCGTGTCCCGAATAAAAAAAGATCAAATATGGAAGAGAATTGTATGCGGTTGATTTAAGACTTATGGAGGTTTATCGTGTAGTCGCTATGATTTTATCAAGCTTCTGATAAATGTCCATTGAATTTAAATCCGAGAACATCCTTCACTCACCATCGATCTTTCTTACTAACTTTGATAACATAATTGACAAGTTTCAAGATGGTTATCTTTAACATCTAACAACTAACTTTAATTTCCGCAATTTATTATATTGCTCTTTATATTTTGCTTTATGCTTCACTTTATCATTTCATCATATTTACATTCCGCTATTTTCTCTTTGTCAATTTGGACACTATGTTTATGTTTCCACTATTTTTCTTCTTGTCCACTTGGGCCATACTTTACTTTTATGCTAAAGCACTAATAATCAACAAAAATCTAAAAAACACATAAGGCTCTCTTTCGGACTATTGGTTACTATCCCGAGCATTTTGGAGATTCGGACTAATGGACTTAGTGCCTCTGGACCCTTATTCTGTTGTTACTATGTTGTTATTCTGTCTGTCTGGAATTGGATTGTTGTCTGTTTGTGTATGCAGGTATTTCCTTGAAAGTCCTTGATGGTTAATTCCAAGGCCTTGAGATAAGGATTTTACCCAAAACAGCCGTTACTCTGCCCAATTTTCGTCAGAATTTTAATGTGCTTAATGCAAAGTGGTGCTAAGATAATAATTTCATCTGGATCTCCAAGTGGTAATGTGTTGGTTTAGTATTGATAAGTCCAAAGGATGGGAAATCTACCTTGACTCATAATGTCAAGTGTTGGCTTCTTCTTCGGTTAGACCGTTTCTTTCCTTAGCTTTTATTTTTACGCAATAGGATAGCCTCTTCATCTCCTCCCATTCTTAAATTTTCAAAATCTTCTCCCTTTTTTCCAAAATATTCTTATGTTTGTAAAACCTCTTTTAAAACCTTTTTCTTAAAATATCTTTTGCCCTTAGTGGCCTTTTTCTTCAAAAAGTTTAGACACTGTTAATTGTCGAAACGAGTGGTTATACCCCACGATTTTGAAATTGATTGATATAATGAGATCTTTTCCGCGTGAGAGAGCTAGCGGCATACTCGTTGATTTTATCCGAGTTGGAGCCCTTCTTTCATTTGCGATGCAAAGAACTCGTTTGTTCTCATGCTCAAGATCAATGGCTGAGTATTTCTCTCCAACGACGATAAAGTGTTTATTCGTTTTTAAAATGTTTTCCCTTTTAAGCGGAACTACATTAGCTCTGACTTCTCCATTGCACCGAGGAGGTATGTAGGCACAAAGCTTAACGCTTTGCCGAGCTTATTTTAAAAATAAAACAAACCGTTTTTTAGCACACACGACACAGATTTTCAAAAAGGTTCCTGTGGAATACCACAGATATGAGGGGTGCTTAAAACCTTCCCCTTGTATAATCAACACCCGAACCTGAGTTCTCTTTTGGTTTTAAAAACAAACTTTAGGTTTTACGTTCTTTTCCCTTTTCCTTTGGAAACAATAAAGCGCGGTGGCGATTTCAAACGAAATATTGAGTCAAGTCAATTCTATGGCTTCGATCTCAGATTTTCCCCGCTACAAATTCCACCATGCTTTAAATTTCGAAGTACAATAATATGCAGGTTGGAAAGGGACAGGAGCAAGCCTTGTCCTTTTTTACCATAAATTTTCAATATCCCCTTTGATCACGTCAATAGGGTGGTCACCAATGATTTTCTGGAGTAGATCATGGGAAAGGAATAAGGATTTGGGAATAAACTAGCATAGACCAAATTGTCAGGCCACCAAATTAGGTTGGTAAGCAACCAAGCCAGCCGTTTCACCAACAGTTGCGACCGACAGGAGTTGAGGGACCAAAAAACGTCTCCACATACCAAGAGTTTCACTCTTAACTGCAGCGTCGGTAGGGGAAAAGGTCTGGTAAACCAGTCAGGACCCTCAGTTAGTTTGTATAATGGAGCCATAGAAGGGTCAAAGTTGACACAATTCAGCATGATGTTGAACAAGAGGCGAAACACTTCGACGTTATGAAAGTTTTTGTCTAGAGGAGTAAAGGGAATTAGATGTTTCTAGATAAGGTGAAGTTCTTCTGGAGAACACGCCACCCTCTTCATCCCATAAGGTTTGAGGTCTTTTGAAAAAGTGGCATTGAGCCATAGTTGCAGAAACCAAAAAGGGCCATGAACTAAGACATTTTTCCTTTTTTGATTGTTCATGGTCGAGGGTCCTGATTTGGTACACTACGCCAGTCAGCGAGTCATAGAGATAGGCCAGGACTAGTTGACCAAGGGCAACGTCACGACCTTGATGCAGCTGAGTAGCAAGGAGAGAAAATTGTTTGGCCACTTGCATCGACCTAGAACATAACATAAAGCGAGATAGCCAAAGAGTTAAAAATGCCACATGTTCTTCATTAGTTACTGGGCCTGAAGTGGTGGCATGATGGTCAATGAAGTTGTTATATGTCGGCTTGAGAGATTCGACGACATCAAACCTCAAGGGGATAGCTTCTACATCTTTGTAGTTGAAGACGCGGTCAGTCGGTTTCAAACCCGTAATGGCTGCTACATCCATAAGAGTTGGTGTAATCATTCCACATCTAGTGTGAAAAGTGTTGGTCGAGCCTTCCCAAAATTGAATAGTAGCAAGCAACGTACCACAAGATATGGGTGGACCACAACGGGAGATTTGCAAGAGGGTGTCAATGCCTAATTATTTCCAAAGATCCAGCTTGTATGGTTCCAGTCGGTCTATCCAAGCGCAAAACTTAGGGCAGTTCCTAGGAGGAGCAGTTGTAGGTTTCCTATCTACGTAATTCAGGGAAAGAGGTTTTTGGATAGAAATTAAAGGTTCTGTAAGATAGCTAGTAGGGAAGAAGGCACGTTTCTTGGCAATAATTTTTGGTTGGCGATCCTCAGGAAGTGGGCCTAGAAAAGCTAAGGGCTTGTCATCAAGGAAAAAGGGAAATAATACCTGAGATTTCCAGATTTTAGTTTTTTATTCAACAAATGGAGGCTCAGAAACATATACAGTGCCATTAATGAGTATAGGCTGTTTAAGTTCTGCAGCGGAAAAGATAGGTGTAGGAGTTGCCATTGTTGGGGAAAGCTGAAGACGAAGGTTTGCAGGTTTAAAGATGGTGAAATATTGCTGGATTTCTGAAACAAGGAAAATGGAAGAAAAATGTGGAAGCGACGAAAGATGTTTTATAAAGGGGAGGAAAACCCTAGGTACAAAAAAAAAGAAGGACAACGTTTGAGTGGGGGTGAAGCGTGTGCACCCACTAAGAGGGAGTGACCAGTCACATCACTAAGAGGAATTGAAAACAAATAAGTAAAGGACGGTGTCGGCATTTTCAGAGACGCCATTATCTCATTTAAAGGAAAAGGTCCACAAATCAAGAGGGTGGATCCCACAAATTGGGTATACAAGAGAAGCTTAGAAGAGTGAGAAAGAAATCATGGGATCAAGTTGTCCACGAGAGGGAGTCGACATAACTTGGATAGAGCGTCGACTCCAGTTTTGTCGACTATGAAGAATGTTGAAACTTAGAAGATTTTATGATGGAGGTGGTGCTAAGGGTTAGCGCCGAAAGAAAGATTCAAGCGGGCTAATTTGAAATTAAAACTCCAGCGGTTAGTAAGGATTTGGCTCCTAAAATAGGCGCCAGAGACATAGGGGTAGTTGCGTAGGGTTGTGCAGCCAGTTTTTTGGCTTACAGGTGGTTGCTGAGCAGTTATGTAACATGTAGGCAGTTATTTTATTGTATTATAAATAGGAGATCCCACTAAGGACTCCAGGTGTTCACTTGTATTAAAATCACTTGAAAAAACTTCATTATCCCAGCGCAAGGAAGTAAGAGTTTCAAGAGTGCTAATGTACGTGAATCATCATCTTTACATCAATGCAATCTCCATATTTATCAGTTGTTCCTCTTGAAAATTTCGTTTTATTTTCATTTACGTTTGAACTATATTTTTACTTCATTATATACGCTGTCGACTGTGGTTCTGCTGCAATGATGGAATTCACCATAGACGCATTCGTAGTGTATCTTTTTTTAATGTTATTAAAGTCCTATTGGTCACGAGTTACCTTTAGTTTATCTTTTGTGGAAAACTTGGCTTACTTAAAACTCTTGGGAGGGAATTGTTTCTCTTAGAGTCAAGCTTTTGTCAAATTAAGTAAGCCACACTTTAGTTACATTAACATGTGTCTTAGAATTAACTAGTCGATTCTGCAAGTAACCCTTAGTTTGAAGGCTTTGGGAGGATTAGCGGTTGTTTACAATTTCCACAGTAAACGGGTGGATATGAGCTTTCGGCACAATGGAAAGGGGGATGACCTGCAAGGTTAGCACTCTAATGCTTAAGTCAATATTTAAGGTAGAAGAGTGAATTTAAATTATGTTTGAAACTTGTTACTCGAATTTGGCGCCTTCTCTAGATATAGAGAGAAAATAAAAAACTTGTTATTTGCTATGAGTAAATTGTAGATAACCGTTGGATGTGAATGCAATTAAGATCCTATGCGATTGTCAAGAGGAGAGCCCTAGTGTGTTGAAAGGATTCTAAAAGGATTGTGCTTCCTTTATGATGGTCGGGCGAGGTGAACATGGTCGGCGCATAACATTAACTATAAAGGATAACGCAACATGTTCTTGAACATAAAAAAATAAAAACCTCCACAAAACATGTACAAAAATATAAACGACTATAAGGTAGCCTCCAAAGGGATAGACCGAGCATAAGCCTCCACTATGGAAAATAATAACATACTACAATCTGACACCAATAACTACCATCAATTGAACAAAATCCTCAAAAAATAAGAAGAACACACCTCATTGAAAACCGAGTTAAAAACTCATGCCACAATTGTCTCAAGTTGATAATATGATTCTTTAACTAGCCATAAAAAGTCCAAAATATGAAAAAGACCTATCAATATAAAGACTCAGACTCTAAAGTTAGTGATGACTGTTGTATCCCTAAATTTTCCCTCCTATATTTTTAACTGGCTTAGACTTTGCATTAGATCTTATGCATACATACATGTCATTGGCTCTCTGATCACGGGATCAAGGTTCCACAATTTCAAAAGCTACAACAGAAATGACTGTTTTGCCAGTCGATATGGTGAGACAAGATTCAAAATGGCATAACGTTCTCAATTTTTATCCAATTGAGCTCATTCTGGCGGAATTCTTTCACAAATTTTGTTGGCATCGATTTATTTTCATACCTTGAGTTGAGATTTTGTTCAGAAGAGCAAGTTTCCTCACGTTCTTTGGGAGATGCGCACGAAAATTCTGCACAGTTGAGTTTTCCGCCTCAAATGACGAGTTGAATTTCTCGTCGTTCAGACGTGCATAACTTTTTCATCGATTGTCCGATTGAGCCAATTCCGGTGGCTACGGCTCACAAATTTCATCATCTTTGATTTGATGTTGGTCCTAATTTCTGAGTTTTGCACCGAAATGCGTTTTGTTAAAAATTGAGCTTAAAATGCGTTTAGGAGGGCAATATTGGAAATTTGAATTTTAGACCCACTATATATTATTTTCCCCCTCATTTTCTCTCATAAAAATTGAATTATAACTTCAATTTCCTAAAAAACATGAAAAAATTTCCCTTCTTTTTCTCTCCAAGATCAAATACACTTCTTCTCTCAAGTTCTTCAACAACTTCATTAAGAACACGAAGAGTAATTTTTTTGATTTTTTCGAATCTCCTCCCTCCTTCTTCTTCAAGATTGGCGCGCCTCCCTCTCTCTCTTCTCTATAGGATTCACAATTTTATCTTTGACATTTCTTTGCATTCGCACTTCAATTTGATCTCCGATTTCAGTAAGTGCTCGAATCTTGATTGATTGCTTAATTGTTGATGATATTATGAATTTAATTGTTATATCTAATTTTTATTGATTGGTGATTGATGATGATGATGATGGTGATGATTGATTGTTGTTAAAATTTCTAGATCTAATTGCCATTGAAAATTATGTGCTCTAGGTGTTTGTAATAATGTGAGTATGAATGTTGTTGCTCATGACAAGAATTGTTGTTGATGATTTGATTAAAGATTACTTGTTGTTCATGATAATTGTTGTTGATGACATGAGATTTAATGAAATTATTGCATGTTAATTGATGATAATGCATGATTGTCAAATTCCTTGGTTGATGCATGAGATTTTATTAGATGTGATAGTAAACTTAGCATATATTGTGTGACTGGAACCTGTGCCTATGTGTCACTAGTTCTAGCCTTCCATAGCAGGTTATAGGTTGTGGTATATAAACAACCTTCTCATTATATTGTAACCAACTTTTCACAATAACATAAAGTAGTTGGATCAATGAAAAGCTCTCTATTTTTGTTTCTATCATGGTATCAGTAGATGGATGATCCACGGCCATGGTTTCTTCGGCATCGTCTTCCGCTTCTCATTCTAGCACCGATCAAGGTGTTCCGCCGCCAGCGCCGCCGGTGGTGCCTCCGTCAGATGACCTTCGTCGTCTCAATTTCTCTCTCAAACTCTCGCAAAAACTTGACTAGAAGAATTTTCACTTGTGGCATCAACAAGTTGAGTCGTTCATCAACACTCATGGACTCACGGTGTTCGTTGTTTGTTATAAGATTCTGCCTCAGTTTCTTAATGATGCGGCGTGAATCCCTGGATATGAGAATCCTGAGTACTCGATCTGGCTTCAAAAAGACCACATGCTTCTTTCTTGGGTTCAATAGACTTTATCAAGAGAGATTCTATTTTTGTTTCTATCAGATTTGAATATTGCATGGTTGATTTTATTGCTGATTTGTTTCCTCTGGTACAGTGGTAACCAGTTACCACTTGTACCATAATCAGTTACCAGCCCCTTTCCTTCACCTTTTCTGCACAGCAACACAGTGGTAATTGATTAATTTATATGATGTAACCGGTTACATGCCTCTTTTTCCAAATCTTTGTGCAACATGTGCAGTGGTAATCGGTTACCACATATGATGTAACCGGTAACCACATTCTTTTTTCTCAAAACAGTAGCGCAGCTGGCGAAGTAACTGATTACCTCCTATGCTGTAACTGGTTACCACTGATATTTTTTCAAAACAGTATTGCAGAGACTTAGGTAATCGGTTACCTCCCATGCTGTGACCGGTTATCACTGTTGTTTAACTTTATTTTGCTTAAATCTTAGCATGTGTTCTTAGTTCCTTGATTCTTTCCAATTGCCATTTTATTTATTGATGCACATTAATTGACCTTGATTGCGAGTGTAAATGATTAAAAATTGAGAATTAATTTGCTTGATGTTGATTCATAAATATGGAAAAGTGCGCTCGCGAGTCGATTTTGGTCGAATGTTAATATTTTTGCATCCCGGTTGCTAATTATTATGTTGAACATACCTCCTTGTTATTTCTAATGAGTTTTCTAGCTTGTGCAAGGCTTCAAAGGCGACTTTTGACGGACACGTTAGCTTCGTGTTCCGCTTTGTTTGCGGGACATGGCATTATCTTTGATTGCGATTTTACTCTATTTATTGCTTTGTCTGGATTGCGGTTTTGTTGCAGGGGTATTGTTCGGATGTGTATGAACGCACATTCCGACTTGTGATTCACTTTCACACTGATGCCTGATGATTATGTCGTATGACTAGGCCTTTTGACTTGCTTTATTATAGATGACAGCTTACGCGAAGTCTTTCAGGTTTCTTGTTTTTTGCTGCTTGCTTATTACAGATTACTATCCGTTTGGTAACGTTTCTTGTTTCCCTTTTATTCTTTATCGCATCATCTATTGCCATGATAAGTAGGGTAGACATTCATTTTCTAGCTGGAAGTCCTAACTAGGAGGTCATGCTTGTGTTTGTTTATATTTGTGCTTTGCGGCAGAGTGTTACGATGCCATAAGACCTCAAGAAGGTAACATTATTAAGTCCTCACTGTAAGTGGAGAGGGTTCGTAATCGACCCCCACCAAGTATCATCGAGTATGTTCAATTAGCGCGCATTACAAGTTGTTGCTTTTGAACTGTCCCCCATATCTTGTTATCGAGTACGTTAAGTGGACAAGGATCTTGCAATCGAATCCCCACGCTTTTTCTAGCTCGCGTTTCTCTACGTTGATGCTTTGTGCACGAACGCACACATTACTATTTCCCTTTCTTCCCATTGATAGCTTGTTTACCTCAGAGGACTTTCCCCGTTGGCTAAAGCTCCTCTTTTATTGATAGCTTGTTCGTTTCGGAGTACTTTCCATGTTGTCTAAAGCTCCCTTTTACTATCTTTTGCTTGTTTTCCTCGGAGGAATTTCCCCGTTGGCTAAAGCAACCCCCCTGTCCCCAGGTCACTACTTCGATAGTTGTTTTCTTTATGAGCGGCGCTCAATTGTATGCTACTGTGTGCTATTTAGATGTATTTTCTCCTCATGCATGTTTGACCTGAATAACATGTATCTTTTCTTATTTATGGTATCACATGTTTGACCTGAATAACATGTTAGCATTACTTGTTTGCTTGATACCTTATGCATGTTTGACCAGAAGAACATGTATGTTTCCTTATCCTTGGTATCACATGTTTGACCTGAATAACATGTTAGCATTACTTGTTTGCTTGATACCTTATGCATGTTTGAACTGAATAACATGTATGTTCTCTTATCTTCGGTATCACATGTTTGACTTAAATAACATGTTAGCATTACTTGTTTGCTTGATACCTTATGCATGTTTGACCTGAATAACATGTATGTTTGCTTATCTGCAGTATCACATGTTTGACCTGAATAACATATTAGCATTACTTATTTTCTTGATACCTTATGCATGTTTGACCTGAATAACATGTATGTTTTCTTATCTGCGATATCACATGTTTGACCTAAATAGCATGTTAGCATTACTTGTTTGCTTGATATGTAACACCCCAAATCTACCCCACGATTAATAAGAGAAATCAGAGTACAATACATCGAGACAAGCAACTAATTTGAGGCGTCACATATTCGACTTAAACAAAACCACAATTCATGCTCAAAGTACATGGATACATAACACTTATATCGGAGGAAACTCATAATTCATCAAGCATTTAAATCCAAACAATTTCATAGTATTGCAGCGGAATCCAGATAACAACACATAACAAAATTTGATATTCTTGTCAATATGGCACAATGTGTCCAAAACGTCTCCATAAGACATAACATCAAAATCCAACAAAGATAATCAACATAAAACAAGACACAAGCAAGTATCGCAAACATTCCCCCGAGTGCTACGTATCAGAGCATTGACACACCGACTCGAGCTATAAGGTACACGGCTACTCCACGTCGTTACCTGCACGTTACCAACAGAGGGTAACATTCAAACATAAGGGGTGAGATATCATTCATTATAAAGAAACGTATGATAATATTCAAAGCAAGAGAAAAGATCATACATTGGTCACCACTTTTTATCACATTACTCAATACAGCAATTCACATCACATAATCAACTTAAGAAACGGCAACAATGTCATCAATTCAACCATGACAATATATACAATTCTTAAGTAAGATTTTACTTTTATAGTAATTTGTAGCAACCTGCCCTAAAAATTAAGCTTTTAGAGTCGCCACCTATTCTACCAGGGCGAATAGGAAACCCTACGCAGTTAAAAGATTCGGGTAAGATATTATATTCAGGTCAAGGGAAGGTATTAGGCACCCTTAACCCTTTCCCAAGGTTTTGTGTTTAAGGCAAATGTTTTATGGCTAAAATTATTAAGGTTAATAGCTAAAGAAATGAAAAGGGCGAAAAGTGAGATTTGAACGAATTGAGGTTTTGGGGAAGGGGACTCGCCTTGTTGCCAAGTGCCTACGTACCTCCTTAGGGAGGATCAGAGTCAACGTAGTTCGGGGTAGGGTTTTACGCCTTAGAATGATATGAGGTTGTTGAAGGTATTTTAAGTTACCTTATCGTAGTTTTAGAAATTTGTAATTTGAAGATGAAAGGAGTGTTTTAATTATAGCGTACAACCCTAGTTTAATATGTTTCCGTTAGGTGCGATGATCAATAGGTTTGATCACCATAGTTAACGGATTAGATGAAAGATTGCTGACCAATCTGATCGATAGATTCGATCATCACGAACAGCAAATAAAATGTATTTTAGTTTCAGATAATTAAATTATTAGTTTTATCATTATCTCTCATGATCAATAGATTTGATTATTACACGATAACGAATATCATTATTGTATTTTATTGCTTTATTTCTCGCGAATGCGATCATTAGGTATGATCAGATCGAAGAGAAAATTAACCAAGGACCAATTGAATAAGAATTAATATTAACAAATAAATTAATTTTTATTTTATTAAATTTATTTCTCGCCAATGCGGCCATTAGGTATGATCGGATCGAAGAGAAAATATAAGAAATCAATTAAACAATTATTTAAAATTAACAAAATAAATTAATTAGTTTTTATTTTACAGGGGGTGTATTGTTAACTAGGGTAGTAAATATGGGGTGCGCAAATAGTAAGAGGACTGAGCCCATTAAGTTTTGGATCCGTTTGATTCAGTGTGTGTGTGTGTGTGTGTGTGCATACGGAGTTAGCGTAGGTTGCTAAATCCTGGTCGCTGGCCTAGATCTAATGGCCTACATGTGTTTCCTGGGACGGGAGTACATGGTAAGGAACGCACCGGATCAAAGTCCAGGTGCCAACAGGTGGCTATCAAGAAGCCACGTGTTGATCATCCAACGGTTGGGGGAGAATTAACCACAAAACCCAATTTTACTCTTTATTTTTCTGATCCTTCTTTCTCTCTTCGCTCCCTGTTCTCTCTTAAGTCTCTCTTCTCTTCTCAAACAACAACATAACAACCTTAGAACAACCCAGAAAACCGCCCCCTGCAACCACCGTACGCCACCGTAAACCACCCCTATATCCAGATTCCGGTGAATCTTCATCGTTCCTACCCCCTATCTTCACACCCAAAGCCAGATCTCTTAAAAACCCATGAACCCTAACAATTTTTAAGAATCCTAACCCTAATTACAAACCCCAACCCCTTATTTTTTCCAGAAATCAACGTTTAAACAACCATCAAACTCAGAATTCAAAGCATGTTCATCAATATAACGCCCTAAGCTAAGTCTCAATTAGATTACCTTTTGTTCTTGAATTTCAGGAACGTGTAAGCTCCTCTTTTCGTACGCTAATCCTCTTCCTTTCTTCTTCTGATTTGCAGGTTCGAAGACAAAGATGATTTGCAATTGATTGGTATTCACGGCCTATCCTTGAGTTCTCCCAATTTCATCCCCCTCTTTAGTTTTAGGTCTCTCTGATTTATAGCATTAGGGTTTAGGTTTATTTTAGGTTAGATTAGATTAGATTTAAGATTCATTCGTGTCAATTAATTCTGATTGTAATATTTGGATTTGATTTGTTTCAAATTGTAATATTGTTTGATTAATGAAATATTTGATTCGTTCTCCTCTGATGTTTGATTTGATTTGCGTTTTGATGAGATTTGGTTCTAATCCATGGGCCTGAGTTGAAGAATCAAGGAATTAGGGTTTCGTTAGGGTTAGTTGCAGCTAGGGTTTCCGCGCAAGGATGGAGGAGATGAATAGTAACCGGGTTCAACCCGGTCCGGCCCACACCCACTAACTGGCTCACTCCCCCAATACCCATGTGGCCAATAACCTTATTATTATTGATTCCACCTAATTGGTCCAATGGCCCAATAAACCCCATAATTAACTTAAAACCCACAATATAATAAACCTATTAAAACTTGATTAAATAGTTAACCCGATAATCCCATACCCATTAATCAATTACCCTAATAATAATAATCTAATCTAATAACACCCAAATATTTTAATTATATTATAATAAAATTAAATCAATAATGTAATTATAACTGAGTGATACTAATTTCATAATAAGGTGTAATTATGTGCAAAAATCCAAACAAAAAAATCCTATAATAAAAGTAAATGGGCCACAAATTTAGACCTAAATATTTTCTAGTTATACCCCCGCGTCTAATACGAATGATTGTATAAGAGCGTGAGTTTAACAATAGATATATTATACCCCATAACTCTTAATTTTAACACCCTTAGTAAATTAAAAGGTGAGAATCGCATTGGGTAAATTTTGGGGTATGACAGCTGCCCCTATTTAATTACCTTGGATTCAATGGGGTGAGAATACGCAGGTCTCAGGCTTTTCGGATTGAAAAGTTATTAAATAATTGAAGATCCCAAAGTTTACCTTGTGTTCGAGTGTGAGAGAAAAATAACCGTCTTGCTAAAGCCTGAGACTTACATAGCGAAGACTCGCAGTTTGTTGTGTAGAAGATAGTCAACTTGCTATAGTGCTAGCAAGCGACTCGCAGTTTGTGAACCCCACTTACTATAATTCTAGTAATTCTTCGTAGTCAGTATAACCCCACTTACTATAGTTCTAGTAAGTCTTCGTAGTTTGTATAACCCAAAAGGATCACTTGCTATAGTTCTAGCAAGTTCACCTGCACCAATAGGATCACTTGTCATGGTTCTGACAAGCTCACCTGAACCAACAGGAGTTATTTGCTCTGGTTCGAACAAGTTTACCTACACCAATAGGATCACTTGTCATAGTTCTGGCAAGCTCACCTGCACCAATAGGAGTCACTTGCCCTGGTTCGGACAAGTTTACCTGCACAAATAGGAGTCATTTTCTCTGGTTCGGACAAGTTTACATGCACCAATAGGAGTCACTTGCCCTGGTTCAGACAAGTTCACCTGTATAGAAGATTGTTTTGTAAATGCGTATGCATATGACCCTATTGTTTGTATAATGTAGATGTACGAATTTTTACACATGTAAATGTTGCATGTATGCAAATGAGTATGTATGCATGATAACTCCAACGTCTTATCTCCTTATCACCCATCGAATTTTAACCTTTCCGAGCTGTTTGCGAATCCTAGTTCGGATTGTACTTGAATGATACATTGATAATATTCTTTGTAAGAGAATCGTGGTAGATTAGAGTGATCGCAGCGTAAGGCGTATGTAGCCTTCCGGAGATTTTCGTAGTTTTATCCCATTGCTTTTGTATTGAAAGTTTGTAAGTTTCTCATATTAAATCCAAGTTAAAGTTTATGAAAATAATTTATCCTTTACAAATGGTATTGAAATGACGAGAAAGCGTAGTATGAAAGAAAAGGAAACTTTTATTGATATTGCCTTGAATTGGCGAATGTACAAAAATGCGAGAAAAGAAAATGACAAATAGAAATGATATTAATAGTGTTTTTGCTCCTTTGTTATCGAGGGTCCCAGTAATCCTTTGACCTTAGAAGTAGATGATTGCTCGAATCCTTATCCTTCGTAGTTTGCCTTCGGCTCGTAGCCTATAATCCCCATCCATTGTAGTGAGAACCAGTGCTCCTCCTGAGAATAGCGTTTTTACGACGTATGGGCCTTCGTAGTTAGGCGTCCACTTTCCACGGGCGTCAAGTCGAGGTAGTAGAATTTTCTTGAGGACGACATCGCCTTCTTTGTAAGTTCGAGGACGCACCTTTTTATCGAACGCCTTTTTCATCCTTTTCTGATAGAGTTGCCCATGACACAAAGTTGTCAGTCGCTTTTCTTCAACGAGATTAAGCTGATCAAAATGAGTTTTTACCCATTCCGATTCTTCTAACTTTGTGTCAGCCAGGACCCTTAATGAAGGAATCTCCACTTCGATGGGGAGGACTGCTTCCATACCGTAAACCAAAGAGAATGGTGTTGCTCCCGTGGATGTGCGTACCGAGGTTCTGTAACCGTGTAGGGCGAAGGGAAGCATTTCGTGCCAATCCTTATATGTTTTCACCATCTTTTGTATTATCTTTTTGATATTCTTATTCGCAGCTTCAACAGCGTCATTCATCTTAGGCCTGTATGGTGAAGAATTGTGGTGTTCGATTTTGAACTCCTCGCACAGCTCCTTCATCATGTTGTTATTTAGATTCGACCCATTGTCAGTAATAATCCTGTTTGGAACCCCATACCGGCATATGATGTTATGCTTAATGAACCGGGTGACCACTTGTCTTGTCACGTTGGTGTAGGAAGTGGCTTCAACCCATTTCGTGAAATAATCTATGGCGACCAATATGAATCGGTGTCCATTAGAAGCTTTCGGTTCGATCATCCCTATCATGTCAATCCCCCACATTGCAAATGGCCACGGTGAACTCAGTACGTTCAACGGATTTGGCGGCATATGTATTTTGTCAGCGTAGATTTGGCATTTGTGACATGTTCTTGCATATTGGAAACAGTCAGCCTCCATTGTTAACCAGTAGTACCCTGCTCGTAGTATTTTTCTCGCCATTGAGTGTCCATTTGCATGAGTTCCAAAGGTTCCTTCGTGTACTTCTTTGATAATCTCCTTAGCCTCATTTTTATCCACACACCTTAATAACACCGAGTCATAATTCCGTTTGTATAGGATATTCCCGCTCAGGAAGAATTTGGCTGCCAATTTCCTTAGTGTCTTTTTGTCAATCGTAGAGGCATTCTCCGGGTATTCCTGTTTTTCCAGGTACCTTTTGATATCGTGGTACCAAGGTTTGTCATCAGGTTGCTCCTCAATTGTGAGACAATAGGCAGGCTCATCAAAGTGTCTAACCGTTATCCGTGGTTCGTGGTTCGGCCAAGTTACCTTGAACACAGAGGAAAGCGTTGCCAGTGCATCAGCCATTTGATTTTCTTCCCTTGGGATATGAGTGAAAGTGATTGTCTCAAACTCAGCCATTAATTCCAGTATGAGGTTCCGATATGGGATTAACTTTGCATCCCGAGTATCTCATTCTTTATTGACTTGGTAGATTACTAGTGCTGAATCCCCATACACCTCGAGTAGTTTAATCCTTAGATCAATTGCAGCTTCTAACCCCAATATGCACGCCTCGTATTTTGCAATATTATTGGTGCAGTCGAAGCATAGTCTCGCCGGGAAAGGTAAATGACGATTTTCAGAAGATGTCAAGACTGCCCCTATACCATGTCCTAGTGCATTTGAGGCCCCGTCGAACATAAGTGTCCATATTGCCCCTGATTCATGTCCTTCGTTGGGTCCTGGTATTTTGTAGTCCCTTACCACCATAATATCCTCGTCAGGAAAGTCAAACTTCATAGACTGGTATTCTTCGAGGGGTTGGTGAGCAAGATGTTCTGCCAATACACTCCCTTTTATTGCCTTTTGAGTGACGCATTGTATATCGTATTCCGACAATAACATTTGCCACCTCGCGATTCTACCCGTGAGAGCCTGTTTTTCGAACACGTATTTCAAAGGATTCATCCTCGATATCAACCAAGTGGAATGGTTCAGCATATATTGCCGTAGACGTTTGGAGACCCATGCTTGGGCACAACATGTCTTTTCCAATGGTGAATACCGAGATTCGCAATCCGTGAATTTCTTGCTAAGGTAGTAAATAGCGTGCTCCTTTCTGCCTGTTTCATCCTGTTGCCCCAATACACATCCCATAGACCTTTCGAGGACTGTGAGATACATGATTAGTGGCCTTCCTGGTACGGGAGGTATGAGTATTGGTGGTTCTTGTAAGTAGCTTTTTATAGCTTCGAAGGCTACTTGACAATCGTTGTTCCACTTAATCGACTAATCTTTCCTTAGTGGCTTGAATATAGGCTCACACGTGGCTGTTAAATGTGAGATAAACCTCGAGATGTAATTCAATCGACCCAAGAATCCACGAACCTCTCGGAACAGGCATTTCTTGTATAGCCTTCACCTTGTCGGGATCTACCTCTATGCCTCGTTGCCTCACAATGAATCCCAATAGTTTTCCTGACCTTACCCCAAATGTACACTTGTTCGGGTTTAACCTTAGCTTGAACTTCTTTAAGCGCTCGAACAATTTCTATAGGTGTGTAATATGCTCTTCTTCCGTACAGGACTTAGCAATCATATCGTCCACATATACTTCGACCTCTTTGTGAATCATGTCATGGAACAGTGTGACCATAGCTCGTTGATATGTTGCTCCTGCATTTCGCAATCCAAAAGGCATTACTTTGTAGCAGAAAGTGCCCCAGGATATCATGAAGGTTGTTTTCTCCATGTCTTCGGGAGCCATTTTGATTTGATTATACCCAGAGAACCCATCCATGAAGGAGAAAACCGAAGCTTGTGCCGTATTGTCTACTAGTACATCTATGTGCGGTAGTGGAAAGTCGTCTTTCGGACTTGCTTTGTTTAGATCCCTATAATCCACACACATACGTACCTTCCCGTCTTTCTTAGGAACTGGCACTATGTTGGCAATCCATGATGGATAGTCAACCACGGCAAGAAACCCGGCGTCAAATTGTTTGAGCACCTCTTCTCTGATTTTGTTATCCATGTCCAGTCGAACCCTTCTACGTTTTTGTCTGACCGGCGCACACCCTTCTTTGAGCGGTAACCTATGCACGATGATATCCGTATCCAACCCCGGCATGTCACGGTATGACCAAGCAAATATTTCTGCGTACTCGTGGAGGAGCTTGATTAGCGTTGCTTTTACGTCCTCGTTCAGTGTTGCCCAAATTTTGATTTTCTTGGGTTCTTTGTCTGTACCCAAGTTTATGATGTCAATGGCTTCCTGAGGAGGGAGCATGCTTTTGGATTCCTTGTCCATTAACCTTGACAACTCTTCCTGAAGTTCATCGTCTTCCTCATCCCCTTCCTCGGACTGATTAGCGAGAGCCTCGAGTTTATATTGAGTTTCCGCAGTATTATTATCGGTAGTGTTAGAAGGTCATCTGCATGAAGAGACGATGTTTTCAATACCAAATGCAAACGACAATTTTATTAATAAACTTTAAACTTTGAAAGTAAATGGGGCCCTTACAAACCAAACTCTATGCTTCGGGCGAGTCATGAGCGTTATTGTTTTTTATTGAAAGGAAATATAACACAAAAGCAAATTACTTTGAAATGAAAACTATCTCCGGTATCTCCAGGCTGGTCCAGTTCTGGAGCTGCTCTCCTAATCTGACTCTTCGGATGAAGTTGGATGTTCCCTCCTTAGAATCCATGTTGGATATCATAGCCACGTGTTCATACCTGCCTGTCACGAAAGTCTGCATAATCGGGGGGAATCGTTGTTCCTCCTTCACAGTGCTTGTGATCTTCGACGGTTGATATCCTAATCCTAAGCGATCCTTCTTCTCCAGGATTTCTGGTACTTTTCCCCACCCTTCCACATTCAAGTCTTGCAGGTCTCTCCAAGATGTTACCGCCCTCCGTATATTTTCCATAGGTAGTGTGACAGCAGTTGCAATCTCTAGCGCTTGGAATGCAGTTTCTAGTGCTCCTTCTCCAACCTCGATGTATTTGTATGAATCCAGGTTGCTGACAAATATATTTTCTTCTCCATTGATGGTTACTATGGAATTTCCATCCACAAATTTTATCTTCTGATGGAGAGTGGAGGTGACTGCCCCAGCTGCATGAATCCAAGGACGTCCTAGTAGGCAGGTGTAAGCTGGTTCAATCTCCATTACTTGGAAATTGATGCAGAAGGTGTGAGGACCAACTACAACAGGGAGGTCTACTTCTCCAAACACTGGACTCTACGATCCATCGAAGGCTTTAACCACTAGATGGCTTGGTCTGACAACAAGACCTTCCAAGGCTATCTTGTCAAGGGTAGCTTTTGGCATCATATTTAGTGATGAGCTTGTGTCGATCAGAACCCTAGATAGATGAGTCTTTCCACATTGTATAGAGATATGTAAGGCTTTGTTGTGCGCCTTTCCTTGTGGAGGTAACTCATGATCACTGAACCCCGAACATGCCCCAGCAGTGAGATTAGCCACCATCCCATCGAACTGATTTACAGTGATGTCCTTAGTTACATGGGCGGCATTCAGAATCTTCATCAAGGCGTCTCGATGCTGCTCGGAGTGCACCAATAGTGATAGGAGTGATATTTTAGACGGTGTCTGTTGTAACTGATCCACCACCCTATAATCACTCTTCTTGATCAAAGCTAGGAATTCCTCAGCATTCTTATCAGTAGCTTCCTTATCCTTGGGGATGGCCTCTACAGATGGTCTCGTAGTAGCTTGATCACTAGCTTGTGTCAAGTCTTCATTACGCTTTGGTTGTGCCTGTGCAGTTTTGAATACGCGACCGCTACGAGTTATGCCTCCAGGTACAACTATGTTCGACACGGCGGTGTTAGCACCGGAATTGTATTCCCAGGGTACTGCTTTCATCTTGTCTAAAGGATAGGGAATTCTGATTGGAATAACCCTAGTAAGTTCTTGTGTGGGTATCCGTAGTGGCGGCTTAGAACAGGGGATGATTAATGGCTTCCTTGCCCCTTGACTGGGTATCATCAATGGCTCGTTCCTATCCACCATAGCCACATATTCCTCCTCAGAATGTTCCTTCAGCTGAATCAACCCTTGATCCGTGAGCCTTTGCAGAGTGTCTTCTAAAGCTTCGTTGTGTTCTAAGAACCCCTTTATAAGTAGATACCTCTTAAGTGCATCTATGGGAGAGCTTCTTTGTTGAACCAACTCTTGCTCGGTAACGACCTCGATTGCATTGACTGCTCCATCATGGTAAGGCATAGGATTTTTCTTCACATTAGGTTTATCAAAGGCAATTGCCCCTGACTCTATCAGATCCTGAACCTTATGCCTGAAGGCCCAACATTTCTCCAAGGTGTGTATGGGAGAATTAGCATGGTATTCGCACCTTTCGTTGGTGTTGTATTTGGGTGTAACCTTTCCTGGAGGAGGAGGCGCCAACGGCTTGATTTCTACCAATGACTCGCTTATTAGATACCTCAGTATTTCGCTTTTGGACGTAGGCAAAGGATCAATTTTCCTTTGAGGGCCTTGGAACCTGTTTTGTTGTGGTGGAAATGACATAGGAGGTCTAGATTCTTGATGCACTACTGCATTGGTCTCCCCTTCCTTCTTTATCGCGAAGGTTGGGGTGGGCCTCTTTGAGTGATAAGAACCAGATGATGCTTCTTGTATCTTTCCGTTTTTAATCTCATTTTCGATCCTTTCACCAATAACCACTAGGTCTGAGAATCCTGAGGATACACTTCCGACCATTTTATCATAGTATGGTCCTTGCAAGGTTCCCATGAACATGTCTACCAGCTCTTTTTCCATCAAGGGGGGTTGGACTCGAGAAGCCATTTCCCTCCACCTTTGAGCATACTCCTTGAATGATTCATCTTCCTTCTGTGACAGATTTTGCAGTTGCATCCGGTTGGGTGCCATATCCAGGTTGTACTTGTATTGCTTCAAGAATGTGTTAGCAAGGTCATTCCAGCTTCGGATATAGGATTTCTCCAATTGCATGTACCAGTCAACAGATGCTCCGCTTAAGCTATCTTGGAAGAAGTGTATCATCAGCTTTTGATCATGGGCATAAGCAGCCATTTTCCTAACATACATGCGCAAGTGGTTCCTTGGGCATGTGAGTCCTTTGTACTTCTCAAAGTTGGGAACCTTGAATTTGTGTGGAATAGTCAGATCTGGGACTAAACTCATCTCGAAGGTATCCACATCGAAGACATCATACCCTTCTACAGCCTTTAGCCTTTCCTCTAGTGCCTTGATGTGTCTTCTATCCTTAGAATCCTCCCCCGAGTTAGGGGAAGTTAGCTTGTGTTGAGGTGCTTGGTTTGTGTCATCCGTGTCCCCATACTGTAAATCCAAGATGTCCTCATCCTTAGGAGGATTGTTGAGAGGGATACGGACTGTGCGGGACAGTCCCTCCTTCTGTGTAGTAGGGATGAATCCTTCCTGAGAAGCCTCTCCTTCCTCATGGGTTCTGATGACTCTTTTAGAGGAGCGAGCATTTTCTTTGTGAGGGTCACTACCCCGAACGTAGCCCAACAACGGGTTACCATCATCCAGTATTTACTCATACTGATCCTGAACTTCCTTAGCCTTCTCCTGTTTATCCATGAGATCCTTCATAAAACTCAGCATTTGAGTCATCCCTCCGTTGATTTCTTCCACAGTGCCTTTCAACTGAGTCACTTCTTCGCGAAGGGCGGCTTGATTCTGCTCTAGTTGTTCCATTGCTTTCTTCTTTTGAGACCTTGTTTGGTACGGCGGTATGGTTGCAATGGCGTGACTGGAGATAAAGACAGTTTTCCCTTTCTAATGTTTTGCAAAAAAAAAGATGGTATGTGTAATACGGTGAACTAACTTTATTATCGAAATGTTGCGGTAAGCAAGAGTCGCCACCGACTTTTATTTTATCCAAATATTCAGAAAGGCTAAAAGAACAGGAAAAACCTTTTAAATAAAAACTGAGTTCGGGGGGTAATTTATGCAAAGGGAAGGTGTAAGGCACCCTTTGCATCCATGGTTATCCATGGGCTCTTAATTGCTTTGCTCTTTTTCGTTCAGAAATGTAGAAGAAGTGAATACGGACTTTAGCTCGTAAATGAGCGTAGCCATTTTGAAGTTTTATGAGAAAGAATATGAAAAAGTTTTTAGCCAGAGCAAGGCAATTAGGGGCAATTACCTTAATAATGTAAAAAGGTTCTTTTAGCCTTTCAGGGTGAAAGGGTCTATCCATGCCATAAGAGGGCAGAAGCCTTTCATTTGGAGGTTGAAGGGTCGTCGCAATATCGTTCGCCATAAGACTGTCCCATGCCATAGAGAGGCAGGTAGTCTAAGGGAAGGATCAGAATAGCCTTTTGTAGGCAACCAGAGGATACCTCAGCCTTTCGTAGGCAACTTCCGAGGGACGAGATCATATTAGTGTATCGAAGGCAGCATCATTAAGGACTTACGATCTTAATCGAGGTAACATGGCTGAGGTATCCTCGTATTCGAGGGACATGGCTATTCTGCAAAAAACACAAGGCAACAAGGCAACAGGCAACAAGCAACAAGGCAACAAGAGGGGTTACCAAAAATTGTGCGTGCGTGCAACAATCACGTGATCAAATTCAGAATAAGTTATCTTGTAATTAAGTGATTCTAATTCAGTTCAGGGTTATCACTCCCTAGGATTATCTAACCACAACAATTAATATTATACAGTTTAAGTGCCTTTAAGGCCAATCAATACAAACCAGAAACAGATACATAAGAATATGGGGAGGGGAATAAGAAACTAGCGGGTTTGGCATAAGTAATAATTAGGCAGAAAAATAAGAGAGATAAGAGTTTAGGGTTACCGACTATTTAAGCTTTGACGGTTGGCTAACCCTGAAAAATTAGGAAAGAGAAAATAAATAAAAGGGGTGAGTGCATTATCAATTCATTGACAGTTAAAGCTAACCCTAATTTTATGAAAGAAACAAAATAAAATAGAATGAACATTTAAAATAAATATGAAATAAGACTTAGCTCTTGATTTGATCTGATATGGTTCGTAGTCGGGAGTAATCCTGGTGCTAACCCTGATGATTGAGCGTCGT
Source organism: Vicia villosa (assembly GCF_029867415.1). NCBI lineage: Eukaryota > Viridiplantae > Streptophyta > Magnoliopsida > Fabales > Fabaceae > Vicia > Vicia villosa. Next base: position 90,000 of record NW_026705841.1, on the reverse strand, counting down.
TGATGATTGAGCGTGCTTGGCTCTGAACCGCTGGGATAATTCATGCACGCATAAGCTATAAATGTCTGCACAATAGTCAAATGCTCACGATAGTAGTACCTCGCAAAAACAAGAAAGTGTTAGTAGCAATACATAAAATAATAGATGAAAAAAATGGTAAAAGATATGAGCAAATATTCATCAAAAATAAAAAAAGAACTTAAAAATAACAAAATACTAAAGAATGAAAAGACGAGTATTTTTAGTATTTTATTTTAATAATAATTACGCGAAAAATATAAATCAATTAAAATTAACCTTAAGACAAAAGTTAGATAGATGTAATTAACAATGGAAAGTATGAATAGAACAATAGCCCAACAAATTAAGCCCACATATCTAACCCACCAAAAACTTTAACTCTAACCATTCAAAAATAATAATAAAAATTATCATGATACTACATCAATATCCCAGTGGCGCCCCATGTGTGATAAAGGGGAGGTTTTAAATTTGACTTTTCCACCATATTGCAGAACCAATCGGATCGAGACATGTGGCAAGTAAATAAGAAAATAAAATAAAATAAAAGAGATGGAGAGGATAAACGTACCAGTATCAAAACCACATAGCCATACATTCTTCTTTCTCACTTTTCCTTATCATTCTCTCACAAAGACATGACAGCAAGATTCATCTCTCTCAACCATCAATTGAAAACGGTGGTACAGTCGGAGGTCCCGGGGGCTCGCGGTGCCTGGGGTGCATGAGGGCGGCGGCCGGTGGCGCGCGGTGGCGTTTGGGCGGAGGTTGGAGCTGCCGTTTTTTTCATGTGGAGATCCGAAAGAGGTCGTCGGTGCTGTGCGAGAGGTCGTCGGTGCTGTGTCTCGGCTTCACATCTGTTCCTCTTCTTCCTGTAAAAAAAATTTAAAGAAACAATGATTAGTGATGACGAATTTAATCTTCTTGTGATGAACCTTGTTGTTTCAATTTCTTCTGTTTGTAAATTGATGTACAAGTATTGTTGTTATTGTTGTAGCGTTGGACTCGAAAATAATTGTAGGATATTGTGAATTTTTGGATTTGGCTTATGGTTGATATTGATGAAAATTCATGAATGGTATAGTTTGAAGTTTGGGAGATTTGATTTTTGTATGTTTTTATGGTGATGAGCGTGAGGTTTCTATGTACAGTGTATTTCTTATTGAAAACAAAAGTGGCGTAGAGAAAAAAAACTCAAAGATTGGTGTATGTATGGTGGGTTGAGAAGTCAAACAATACTTAAAAATAAGGGTTTTGTGTGGTAGTGAGGATGGTGTAGGATTTGTCAGAAAAATGGAGAAAGTTTGTACGTGGAGGAGTACAGTATACGAAGAAAATAAGGGTTGGGAAATTTACAGGGTTTTCTTTCTACGTTAGGATTGTTCTGTTATTTATAAGGATGAATATTAGGTTAAAAAGAAAAAATGGGCTTGGACTTAAAAATTAACAAATATATATTTTGAAAAACTAAAAAAACTATTTTAAAGATCCTATACTAGAATACTAATTAAACACCAAAAACTATTTTTTGTTCTTTTAATATTCTATAATTTTTATAATAAAAAATGAAAAATATCGTAATTAAATAAATAAATAAATAAATTTAGCAACAAAATCATAAATCAAATAAAAGGAAAGTTAGAAGTAAAAAAAAATGGAAAAAGACTGTAAGTAATGGGTTTCGAACCCGTGATCTCATATCTGCCAACCTTACCTACTTACCAATTGCGCCATGTCATAAAATGACACTTATAATTATACGAGGGCAAATTTTGGGGTATGACAGCTGCCCCTGTTCAATTTTCTTATATCTGAAGATGTAGACTGGCATGTGTGCCTGTCGGGATCTGAAGATAGAAGAGGATTGAACACTAGAATACCCAGGAATTTGCCCTAGCTGAAGTAGGGACTTTTATCGGAAATGGGCTTGAAGATGCCATCTAGGCAGAGTGTTGTCGGAGATGGGCTTAAAGATGCCATTCGGCTTGAGAGAAAGTTTATTGAGATGGGCTTAAAGATGCCATCCCGCTTGATTGCCTTGAGAGTTAGAATACGTCGTACGTTAGACCGTATCTAAAGAATATACTTAGGATGAGTCGTACGTTAGACTGGAGGATGTATCGTGCGTTAGACCGGATCCAATTTGCATCGGTAGATGTCTGGAAAGCCGTGTGTTAGGCTGAAGGATGTGTCGTACGTCAGATCAGATCCAATTTGCATCCGTAGATGTTTGGAAGGCTGTGCGTTAGGCTGAAGGATGAGTCGTGCGTTAGACTAAATCCAAATTGCATTCGTAGATGTCTAGAAAACCGTGCGTTAGGTTGAAGGATGAGTCGTGCGGTAGACTAAATCCAAATTGCATCCGTAGATGTCTGGAAAACCGTGTGTTAGGTTGAAGGATGAGTCGTGCGTTAGACTAAATCCAAATTGCATCCGTAGATGTCTGGAAAACCGTGCGTTAGGTTGAAGGATGAGCCATGCGTTAGAATAAATCCAAATTGCATCCGTAGATGTCTGGAAAACCGTGCGTTATGTTGAAGGATGAGTCGTGCGTTAGACTAAATCCAAATTGCATCCGTAGATGTCTGGAAAACCGTGCGTTAGGCTGAATCTGAGCTTAGTATGTTGAGAAGTGTTTGTTGGAGATTGATCGTGTCAGCACCGTTCGTAGTAATTGAATTAGACTTGGGAAGGATGATCGTGTCTACACCGTTTGTGATGACAGAATTAGATCTTCGAATGTTGATCGTGTCAGTACCTTTCGTAATACCTGAATTAGATCTTGGAAAGATGATCGTGTCTACACCGTTCGTGATGATAGAATTAGATCCTTAAAGGTTGATCGTGTCAGTACCGTTCGTAGCAACTGAATTAGATCTTGGAAAGATGATCGTGTCTACACCGTTCGTGATGATAGAATTAGATCTCTGACCGTGTCAGTACCGTTCGTAGTAACTGAATTAGATCTTTGAAAGTGATCGTGTCACCACCGTTCGTAGTAAATGAATTAGATCTTGGAAGATGATCATGTCAGTACCGTTCGTAGTAGCTGAATTAGATCTTTGAGAATGATCGTGCCATCACCGTTCGTGGTGAATGAATTAGATCTTCGAGCATTGACTGTGTCAGTATCGTTCGTAGTAGCTGAATTAGATCCTGGAAAGTTGGAGATTTCGTTCATTTGTCTGTACCTGTATTCTGCAATAGGTGTAGCAATTTATATAATGTCATGATGCATGTATTTATGTGACGAATCTCTCAAAATAAATGAGAAACTTGCATGTTATGTATGAATTTATTATGAGGTAATGTATGCAATGTATGAATATATGATGTATGACTGATGCTGTTTGGAGTGTTTTGAGAAAATAAATCTCTGTGTTATTGTGATTTTGATGTTTGATCTTGTCTTGGAGATGCTCAGCTGGGAATTTATGATTTCCGCTTGGGGATGAGAGCCATTTGAATGATTGATCTTGATGTACCCTAACTGGGGATGCGAGATGTCAGAGAAAAGCAAGGTGTCGGGGAACCGGCAATGTTGAAGATGTAAACTCTGTTGGGGAGATATTTCTTTGTTGGACGAGTATATTTGAAGATATCTTCTTGAGGATTGCTTTGTGGGGATATGATCTTGTGAAATCGGAGTTGTGGGAAGGCATGGATGCCTTGAACATTGCCCCCGGTATTATAGTAACTACCATTCCTGGATTTGATTAGGACACACCGCTGAGTATTGATCAAGATGTCAAACTGGACTTGCATAGATTTGCCCCTGCTAGTAGAGACTTTGAAAAGATTCGCCTCGCGGGGACTTTATGAGATGTGTACTATGGGCGACATGTCCCTAGTAATCATAGGCCAAAGACAATATCCCATGTTGGTTGGGAAGTAGCTTCAGATCTATTTGGATGTATGCCCCTGATTGTTTTGGCATCCTTGAGAGATTCTCGGAATCTTGACTTGATTTCCCCAGATTGATCGGGAAATAGTTTGAAACCCACTTGATATAAGCATTTGAGAGTTTCTTGGAATCTTGACTTGATTGCCCTAGATTGTTTGGACAAAACACGTCGTGCCCCTTGTATACGCAGGAGACATTGCTTCTGGAGTGATCTTGTCTGTCGGGATAACCGTTAGTCATTAGTTGTACCCTGTGCAGGTTCTTCCTGTTGCTAACATTTGAAATTATGTAGCAGAATTTGTTTAATAATGAACTCATGAGATGCAATGCATACGTTTATCTTGAGTTTTTGAAAAACGTTAAAGCAGGAGATGTAAAAGCGCGATATTTGTAAAAACATGATATTTGTAACAACGTGATGCTTGTAAAAACGTGATGTTTGTAAAAACGATATATCAACTCAGCATTTGTGGTAAATCCTAAGGAGTCGGGATACTTTTTTGGTGACAGTATGCTTTCGAACTAACCATGCTTCAGTTAGGACTTTCAAGGGTTGTAACGTGGCTTGGTTCACAGTTTAAGAAATAAAGGATAATGGCTCAAAAATTTATTTATACCCATCCCCTTCTTCGTTATGTTCTTCGATCCTATGCTCAGTTAACTTTGCGTTTCAACTTTGACAAAGCTTGACGTCGTAACATTGACATTTGATGATGGATAAAGCAACGGGAGTTTATTTGGACAGGCAGTCATCCCTTTTTTGTAACTCTTTTTTCTTTTGTCGAGGATTTGTAATGACCTCTTTTTTTTTTACTTTTGTCAAGAATTTTTCGTAACCTCCTTTTTGACTTTGTTATTCCTAACTTTTACATGAACTGTTTATTTTGAGATTACAGTCAGCGGGATGTTTTAATTTTGTATAAGTCTCCTTCATAGGTTTTGACTTAATAGTTTTTTTCTTTTGATAGATGTTGACTGCCTAACTTAATGGTTTCGATAACCCATCATTATTTGTATAAACAACAGCTAGTATAATTGAGTTAACTGAGTAACTACCCTGCCCCAGGTTATGATCAAAGGTTTTGAATTATTCAAGAAAGAAAACTCCTACGCCTTAGGCTCAAAGGGGTTGAAAAGGGATTAACATCCTTATATCTCCACTGTTTAGGAATTGAAACAATGCCTGTACATCGTCAACATAGTCCGTTCAAAAGCATACTGTATGAGGTTGCGGTATCATTTTCGTCATCCTCCCTTAAAAGGCTTACAGCTTAGCAGGAGTTGAATATCACAAAACATATGCAAAGTAAAGACATAATCTAAGATGAGTGATAGCGAATTAATTTATTAAAGACAAACATATGCAATGCATTGATGATGATTATTAAAACAAATAATGTCTATCTTAAGTCGAATGTTTAAACAAACGAGATAGAAATTGCAAATGAAAGTAAAGCTAATGATTAAAAGTTCATCCACTCAGACATTAATCAGTCTTGTCATGATTGTGCCTGGGAGAAGTGATCACTACAGGAGCCTTGGGATGAGGGAATTTAATTTCACCAGCATTGATCATATCCTTGATCTTGTTCTTCAATGGCCAACAATCATTCGTATCATGTCCAGGGCTATTGGAGTGATATGCGCACCTTGCATTGGGCTTATAGCTAGGAGCGGAAGTGTTGGGCTTCACAGGAGGATCCCTCACAGTAATCAAGTTTGCTTTCAACAAATGTTGTAATGCCTGAGCCAATGACATGTTGATCTTTGTGAACTGACGCTTAGGTGCATCTGACTTGCGTCTTTGTTGTGGAACTGGTGTAGAGATCAGAATTGTCCCCACAGATTGGTTGTGTTCATTGCGACCTTTCCGATTGTACACAGCATTAGCCATATGAGGTCCCTTAGGTGAGTTGAAGTCAATGATCTTGTCGTCGATTAAATCTTGGATCTTATGCTTCAACGGTCCACAATCCTTTGTATCGTGACCAGGACTATTCGAATGATAGGCACATCTCGCATGATACTTGTACCCAGGAGCAGGGTTTGTAGGGATTGAATATGGAGGTAATAGAGTTATCAAGTTCTGATCGAGCAGCTGTTGGAGAACTTGAGACAACGGTATACGTAATGGAGTAAATGACCGCTTAGGCTTGGATCTCTGATTATTTTGACCACTTTGATGCTTATGTTGATTCTTCTCCTTCTCGATCAGAAGTGCCTTCAATTCTTCTTGCCCCTTGGCCAAGTTAAGGATCATTTCTTGGAACTGGTCGTTCTGAGCCTGAAGATTTTTGATTGATTGCTCGAGATCCATGATGCTGAAATAAACAGCGAGGAAGGATGAGAGACCTATTGTAAGAAACCTGTTATGCGATGTTATGAATGCAAATGCAATGTTTTTCAAGGATCTTTAGGAATCTAGTTAGCAACATTAGAAATTTAATCAGTCACAGCTTCGTCTGAAGAACGTCCTTCCTTGAGAAATCAAGCTCACCATATCGAGTGGGTCATCGCCTCTGATTCGGGATACTTCTGATTTGAAGATACATGGCCAGAGGAAAATAAATCCTCTTGCCCCTTGATAGGTACTGTGTCTTTGAATTGGAAGGTATGTGGCCAGAGGAAAATAAATCCTCTTGCCCCTTGATTAGGAATGCGGTCCTTGATAAGAGTACCTGAAATTGTGCGCCCTAAATCCCTAAGATCCTTGAGAGGGTTAGTTAAATCATGTTATGCTTATGATGTCATGATTCCATGAATGTTATGCGAATGCAGTTCATTAGGCATAGCGTGTGGCAGTTAAGGGCATACAAATCCTTTTAACAAAACCTGCGAGGAAACGAAAGTTAGTAGCAAACGCAAACAAGTCACATAAGTCACACAAGTCACACACTTTTCTTAGGCTCGGCTTGCATGGAGTTTAGATCATGTGAGATACCCTTCCCCAAAGGTATTTCTAAGGATAAGGATGATATCAGCAACGGGTTCTACGAGTTATCCAGAATTATCAGCCCTTCTAAAGCACCCTCGGACATGATACATTCGCATCATGCAATGATACTTTGAGAAAGGACCTATCTGAATTGTAGCATCGGGTAGCGACTAGTTCTCAACATTTGTCAAGAGTAGTCCCACCACTACGTTCCTAAAGGCCAAGATGGGTTAAGGGTAACTAAAGGTCCTTGAGCTCCGGCGCACCCACAGACACATACATAGACCCCCCTCATTTGAGAAAGGTGTGCATATGCTATGGAGTCCTAACTCAAGTGTGAACTTCATATTGACTCATCTCCCACATATGTGAAAGAGGTCGCCATGACTATGCCACTCCTAATCTTAAGTGTTCTTGAATCCGGAAATAGGATTCGTCCTTCATTTAATTCCCAAAACGCCCCTGAAAAATAAAACAAGCAAAGCAAACAATAGAAAACATTTAAAGTGAATCCTAAACTTTTAAGGTAACTTCTCTATATCGAAAAATTCTCCCCAGCAGAGTCGCCAGTTCTGTAATACGGTGAACTGACTTTATTATCGAAATGTTGCGGTAAGCAAGAGTCGCCACCGACTTTTATTTTATCCAAATATTCAGAAAGGCTAAAAGAACAGGAAAAACCTTTTAAATAAAAACTGAGTTCGGGGGGTAATTTATGCAAAGGGAAGGTGTAAGGCACCCTTTGCATCCATGGTTATCCATGGGCTCTTAATTGCTTTGCTCTTTTTCGTTCAGAAATGTAGAAGAAGTGAATACGGACTTTAGCTCGTAAATGAGCGTAGCCATTTTGAAGGTTTATGAGAAAGAATATGAAAAAGTTTTTAGCCAGAGCAAGGCAATTAGGGGAAATTACCTTAATAATGTAAAAAGGTTCTTTTAGCCTTTCAGGGTGAAAGGGTCTATCCATGCCATAAGAGGGCAGGAAGCCTTTCATTTGGAGGTTGAAGGGTCGTCGCAATATCGTTCGCCATAAGACTGTCCCATGCCACAGAGAGGCAGGTAGTCTAAGGGAAGGATCAGAATAGCCTTTCATAGGCAACCAGAGGATACCTCAGCCTTTCGTAGGCAACTTCCGAGGGACGAGATCATATTAGTGTATCGAAGGCAGCATCATTAAGGACTTACGATCTTAATCGAGGCAACATGGCTGAGGTATCCTCGTATTCGAGGGACATGGCTATTCTGCAAAAAACACAAGGCAACAGGCAACAAGCAACAAGGCAACAAGAGGGGTTACCAAAAAGTGTGCGTGGGTACAACAATCACGTGATCAAATTCAGAATAAGTTATCTTGTAATTAAGTGATTCTAATTCAGTTCAGGGTTATCACTCCCTATGAGTACTAACCACAACAATTAATATTATACAGTTTAAGTGCCTTTAAGGCCAATCAATACAAACCAGAAACAGATACATAAGAATATGGGGTGGGGAATAAGAAACCAGCGGGTTTGGCATAAGTAATAATTAGGCAGAAAAATAAGAGAGATAAGAGTTTAGGGTTACCGACTATGTAAGCTTTGACGGTTGGCTAACCTTGAAAAATTGGGAAAGAGAAAATAAATAAAAGGGGTGAGTGCATTATCATTTCATTGACAGTTAAAGCTAACCCTAATTTGATGAAAGAAACAAAATAAAATAGAATGAACATTTAAAATAAATATGAAATAAGACTTAGCTCTTGATTTGATCTGATATGGTTCGTAGTCGGGAGTAATCCTGGTGCTAACCCTGATGATTGAGCGTCGTTGATGATTGAGCGTGGTTGGCTCTGAAGCGCTGGTTTAATTCATGCACGCATAAGCTATGAATGTATGCACAATAGTCAAATGCTCACGATAGTAGTACCTCACAAAAACAAGAAAGTCTTAGTAGCAATACAAAAAATAATAGATGAAAAAAATGGTAAAAGATATGAGCAAATATTCATCAAAAATAAAAAGAGAACTTAAAAATAACAAAATACTAAAGAAAGAAAAGACGAGTATTTTTAGTATTTTATTTTAATAATAATTACGCGAACAATATAAATCAATTAAAATTAATCTTAAGACAAAAGTTAGATAGATGTAATTAACAATGGAAAGTATGAATAGAACAATAGCCCAACAAATTAAGCCCACATATCTAACCCACCAAAAACTTTAACTCTAACCATTCAAAAATAATAATAAAAATTATCATGATACTACATCAATATCCCAGTGGCACCCCATGTGTGATAAAGGGGAGGTTTTAAATTTGACTTTTCCACCATATTGCAGAACCAATCGGATCGAGACATGTGGCAAGTAAATAAGAAAATAAAATAAAATAAAAGAGATGGAGAGGATAAACGTACCAGTATCAAAACCACATAGCCATACATTTATCTTTCTCACTTTTCCTTATCATTCTCTCACAAAGACATGACAGCAAGATTCATCTCTCTCTAGCATCAATTGAAAACGGCGGTACAGTCGGAGGTCCCGGGGGCTCGCGGTGCCTGGGGTGCGTGAGGGCGGAGGCAGGTGGCGCGCGGTGGCGTTTGGGCGGAGGTTGGAGCTGCCGTTTTTTTCGTGTGGAGATCCGAAAGAGGTCGTCGGTGGTGTGCGAGAGGTCGTCGGTGCTGTGTCTCGGCTTCAAATTTGTTCCTCTTCTTCCTGCAAAAAAAACTTAAAGAAACAAAGATTAGTGATGACGAATTTAATCTTCTTGTGATGAACCTTGTTGTTTCAATTTCTTCTATTTGTAAATTGATGTACAAGTATTGTTGTTATTGTTGTAGCGTTGGACTTGAAAATAATTGTAGGATATTGTGAATTTTTGGATTTGGCTTATGGTTGATATTGATGAAAATTCATGAATGGTATAGTTTGAAGTTTGGGAGATTTGATTTTAGTATGGTTTTATGGTGATGAGCGTGAGGTTTCTATGTACAGTGTATTTCTTATTGAAAACAAAAGTGGCGTAGAGAAAAAAAACTCAAAGATTGGTGTATGTATGGTGGGTTGAAAAGTCAAACAATACTTAAAAATAAGGGTTTTGTGTGGTAGTGAGGATGGTGTAGGATTTGTCAGAAAAATGGAGAAAGTTTGTACATGGAGGAGTACAGTATACGAAGAAAATAAGGGTTGGGAAATTTACAGGGTTTTCTTTCTACGTTAGGATTGTTCTGTTATTTATAAGGATGAATATTAGGTTAAAAAGAAAAAATGGGCTTGGACTTAAAAATTAACAAATATATATTTTGAAAAACTAAAAAAACTATTTTAAAGATCCTATACTAGAATACTAATTAAACACCAAAAACTATTTTTTATTCTTTTAATATTCTATAATTTTTATAATAAAAAATGAAAAATATACTAATTACATAAATAAATAAATAAATAAATTTAGCAACAAAATCATAAATCAAATAAAAGGAAAGTTAGAAGTAAAAAAAAATGGAAAAAGACTGTAAGTAATGGGTTTCGAACCCGTGATCTCATATCTGCCAACCTTACCTACTTACCAATTGCGTCATGTCATAAAATGACACTTATAATTATACGAGGGCAAATTTTGGGGTATGACAGTATGCATGCTATGAATGTTATGTTTATGCTATATTCATGCTATTAATATATATATATATATATATATATATATATATATATATATATATATTATCATTTTTATTTAAAATAATCCTTTTGGTGAATATTATAGGAACAATGAGTAACATAGAAATAAACACACTTTATTAATTGAAAAACTCAAAAGGGAAATACCAATTCATTGTTGAATTACAAATAGAAATAGAACTGAAAATTAAACACCCAAAATAAATGCAACAAGGAAATAATAAAAATCTAAGAACGCCTTTGGATATCCGCCTTGAATTTGTCCACCATATCTCTACAAAGCTCCATGAATTCTTTAACTACCTCGGGAAGAATGACGGGAGAAGATTCCGCTCTTTCCAAACTCTTCGAAATGTCTTGGATTAAATCATTGCACAAGAAGACTAGCTTGTCATAATTCTCACGACATTGTTCATAATCCTTAAGCATTTTAGGAACCATGCTTACATGCTCACTTACCGTAGAAACAATTGTGTATTGCCTTCTCCAATAATCCTTTTCATCCCTTGTCTCCTCGAATAGCTCTCTTTGTTTTACAAATACTTGCCTAAGTGCGGCCAAAGCAAGAAGTGCTCTATTTTGCTCATTGGTGCGTTGTAAAAGTGCTTCTTCCGTGGTCAATCTCTTTGTGCGCTCTTCTTGTCCAGAATTGCGGGCTTCTTGAAGGTCGTACTTGAGATTCCTTATTTCCACCTCTTGATCTTTAGTCCTATCAGTTAATTCAAAGACTACAGCTTCTAGATTTTTCTCAGTCTCCTCTTTGTCACGCGAGGCCTTTTCATAACGCCTTCTCCACCTTGCAATTTTCGCACCTGCTTGTTCTAACCTTTCGTTATGTGCAATTAAATTGAAATTAGCACTTAGGAAACCTTCTGTTGCACGCTTCCTTTAACCTCTTTGTCTATCATTCTCTTCCTTAATTGCTTGAAGCTCTTGGTTCTTCTCTTTAAGGTCGAGGCGCAGTTGGCTCTTTTCATTGGTGAGTTGATGTATGTCAAGCTCCAATTTTTCCTTTTCCTTTCGGGATGCCTCTAGGGCAGCCTTGATTCCTTCTATCTCTTCGATGGATAGAGAAACAGGATTAGGAGAATCAGGCTTGTATGCGGGATCCACAACAAAAGGAAGTAAAATCTTTCAAACTCTTTCTTGAACCCATTTAGTGTAAGGCTCCTTAGCAATGATGTTCTTTGGACCAAATCTCTTTGTTTGAACATGCTTCCAAGCTTGAATTACTTTCTTTAATGTTCTAGGATCACCTTTTCCGTTGTCATGCAAAATCAATTCCTCCACTTGTTGTTTGGAAGGCTCACAATCCATAGAATGACCCAATTGGCGCAATGCTAACACGGGGTTATAATTAATACAACCTAAAGTTCCCATTAAAGGCACATTGTTGAATTCTCCACATTTGTAAATAATTCTATCAGAGTTTAATTTCCTTGCAAACCAGAAGATAGAATCCGCTTTGAGAGCCCTTAATTTCTGAGACCATTCATGCCTAGTCAAATCTTTGATCAAATAACTAGCTTTGTAAAGATGAGAAGTCAACCAAGAGTACAATAAATGAACGCAACAAAATAACATTCCCTTTTTCTTTTCGCATCGAGCATTAATGGCATAGTAAATATTAGCAAGGATAGTATGAGTTGGATCCTCATCTGAAACCCTAAAGGATGTAAAATTATGAATCGCAGCATGATCGACATACTCCGCCTTCTTAAGCAATAAAATAACACCAAAAATTAAGAGAGCCAGAAAATTTCCACAAATGTCCCATTGTTTCTTTTGAACATAAGACATAGCTTGAGATTCTAAATAAGTTCTCCTAATCCCATGTACATTACCATTAGTCTTGTAATTAGATTCTAAATCCACATCGGGCACTTCTAAGGCTTTGGTCAAATCAGCAATTTCAACCTTCTTTCTAGCACCTGTATTAACCAAGGACCAATTGAATAAGAATTAATATTAACAAATAAATTAATTTTTATTTTATTAAATTTATTTCTCGCCAATGCGGCCATTAGGTATGATCGGATTGAAGAGAAAATATAAGAAATCAATTAAACAATTATTTAAAATTAACAAAATTAATTAATTAGTTTTTATTTTACAGGGGGGTGTATTGTTAACTAGGGTAGTAAATATGGGGTGCGCAAATAGTAAGCGGACTGAGCCCATTAAGTTTTGGATCCGTTTAATTTAGTGTGTGTGTGTGTGTGCATACGGAGTTAGCGTAGGTTGCTAAATCCTGGTCGCTGGCCTAGATCTAATGGCCTGCATGTGTTTCCTAGGACGGAAGTACATGGTAAGGAACGCACCGGATCAAAGTCCAGGTGCCAACAGGTGGCTATCAATAAGCCACGTGCTGATCATCCAACGGTTGGGGGAGAATTAACCACAAAACCCAATTTTACTCTTCATTTTTTTGATCCTTCTTTCTCTCTTCGCTCCCTGTTCTCTCTTAAGTCTCTCCTCTCTTCTCAAACAACAACATAACAACCTTAAAACAACCCAGAAAACCGCCCCCTGCAACCACCGTACGCCACCGTAAACCACCCCTATATCCAGATTCCGGTGAATCTTCATCGTTCCTACCCCCTATCTTCATACCCAAAGCTAGATCTCTTTAAAACCCATGAACCCTAAAAAATTTTAAGAACCCTAACCCTAATTATAAACCCTAACCCCTTATTTTTTCCAGAAATCAATGTTTAAACAACCATCAAACTCAGAATTCAAAGCATGTTCATCAATATAACGCCCTAAGCTAAGTCTCAATTAGATTACCTTTTGTTCTTGAATTTCAGGAACGTGTAAGCTCCTCTTTTCGTACGCTAATCCTCTTCCTTTCTTCTTCTGATTTGCAGGTTCGAAGACAAAGATGATTTGCAATCGATTGGTATTCACGGCCTATCCTTGAGTTCTCCCAATTTCATCCCCCTCTTTAGTTTTAGGTCTCTCTGATTTATAGTATTAGGGTTTAGAATTATTTTAGGTTAGATTAGATTAGATTTAAGATTCATTCGTGTCAATTGATTCTGATTGTAATATTTGGATTTCATTTGTTTCAAATTGTAATATTGTTTGATTAATGAAATATTTGATTCGTTCTCCTCTGATGTCTGATTTGATTTGCGTTTTGATGAGATTTGGTTATGATCCATGGGCCTGAGTTGAAGAATCAAGGAATTAGGGTTTCGTTAGGGTTGGCTGCGGCTAGGGTTTCCGCACAAGGTTGGAGGAGATGAATAGTAATTGGGTTCAACCCGGTCCAAACCCGGTTCCCGGTCCGGCCCACACCCACTAATTGGCTCACTCCCCCAATACCCACGTGGCCAATAACCTTATTATTATTGATTCCACCTAATTGGTCCAATGGCCCAATAAACCCCATAATTAACTTAAAACCCACAATATAATAAACCTATCAAAACTTGATTAAGTAATTAACCCGATAATCCCATACCCATTAATCAATTACCCTAATAATAATAATCTAATCTAATAACACCCTAATGTTTTAATTATATTACAATAAAATTAAATCAATAATGTAATTATAACTTAGTGATACCAATTTCCTAATAAGGTGTAATTATGTGCAAAAATCCAAACAAAAAAATCCTAAAATAAAAGTAAATGGGCCACAAATTTAGACCTAAATATTTGCTAGTTATACCCCTGTGTCTAATAAGAATGATTGTATAAGAGAGTGAGTTTAACAATAGATATATTAAACCCCATAACTCTTAATTTTAACACCCTTAGTAAATTAAAAGGTGCGAATCACGTTGGGTAAATTTTGGGGTATGACATAATTCCCCACTTCACAATCACGTTGCTATGTCGCATCATCATACAACAATACATCACTACACCACAGTAATCACAACATCAAACAAATTCATTTAAATAAAGCTTTAAAAAGGTCTCTAAGGATTCTTGAATCATATTCATTAGAAAGATCTCAATTATGGCTTCACATAGGTTTAAACGGCACTTAAAAAGGAGTTACGGATAAAAAGTTATGGCCTTTACAAAAATCTGCCAAAAATGGAAATCAGCAGGTCGACGCAAGTGATCTATAGGTCGACGCATAAGCATTTCTGTCCCCCTCGGGTATGCGCAGGCCGACCCATGATTCGACGCAAGGGATCTATAGGTCGACGCACAAAATTCATAGGTCGACGCATGCTGGAGAAAAGTGGATTTTCTGCTGTTTTAGGCTGCTCAGGTCGACTCATGCCTCTGTGTAGGTCGACCTATGCTGCGTAAAACTCAGGAAATCACCATTTTTCTTCCCTAATCCCTTCATACAACACCCATTAACCCACACAACATTTATACATCATTTGCAAACAATTTACCACACATGTAAGGTTCCTAAACTTATTTCTAATCAAGGGTTTTCATACAAACATCATCAATCATACTTAAATTCACAATTTCATAGAAATCTAATATGAACCCTATCAATTTCTATTCAATTTCTACACAATCATGGATAACAACATACAATCAAAACCCCACCCGAAACATCATCATACATCCCTTTAGCATGAAAGAATCCCACCCTTACCTTAGGTTTTGGATTGAAGCCAACTCTATCTTCAACCTTGAGATTCTCCTCTTCTCTCCTCTCTTCTCTTCTTTCACCAAAATCCCCCAAATGAGCTTCTAATTTCTATTTCCTCTAAAACCCTTATTTTAGTTAAATCCTTACCATCTTAAATTACTAATGGGTCCTAATTAACACCCCTCACTTACTAATACCGACTAAGGCCCAATAATCAACAACACTTACAATCTTATATTATTTACTAATAATTCCCAAATAAAACAACATATAATTAATTAAGCATATAATTAACACATAATTCACAGTTAGTTCACATAACACACATAAATAAATAATTAAAGAAAACGGTCGTTACAACTCCCACGTCATACTTTCAGGATACGACTCGCGCATCTTGCTCCCTAATTTCCACGTCATACTTTCACCGGTAGTTCCCGACCAAACCACCTTCACCAAAGCAATCTCTTTTTCTCTAAGCACCTTCGTCTCGCGATCCTCAATTCTTATCGGCATAGTCTCCACCGTGAGATTATCCCGCACTTGTACCTCATCCATATGAACTACATGCGAAGGATCAAAAATATACTTCCGAAGTTGCGACACGTGAAACACATCATGCAAATTCGAAAGATTAGGCGGTAAAGCCACTCTATACGCCACATTACCAACCTTCTCTGAAATCTGATACGGTCCAATAAAACGAGTAGTGAGCTTCTTTGACTTCAAGGCTCTCCCCAGTCCGGTCACCGGCGTAACTCTTAAGAATACGTGATCACCGACTTGGAATTCTAAATCTTTCCTCCTCTTGTCATGGTAACTCTTCTGCCTACTTTACGAAGTCTTCATCTTCTCACTGATCAGCTTAACCTTTTCGGTAGTTTCTCGAACAATCTTAAGTCCAAGTACTAAACTCTCACCCGATTCATGCCAACACAACGGAGTCCTACACCTCCGACCATACAACGCTTCAAATAGCGCCATACCAATACTCGAATGGTAACTATTGTTGTATGTGAATTCTATCAATGGAAGATAAGTATCCCACGTACCTCCTTGCTCAAGAACACAAGATTTAAACAAATCCTCCAAAGATTGAATCGTTCTCTCCGTTTGACCATCTGTCTGAGGATGGTATGCCGAACTCAACCTCAACTTAGAACCTAATGCCTCTTGCAAACTCTTCCAAAAATCTGAAGTGAACCTCGGGTCTCTATCCGAAACAATACACAAAGGAACACCATGCAGCTTCACAATCACACGGACATAAATCTCCGCCAACCTCGCAACTAGGTAAGTGATGTTAATAGGTATGAAATGAGCCGACTTCGTAAGCCTATCAACAATCACCCAAATCGAATCATGTCCTCTCACAGTATTCGGCAAACCCGTCACGAAATCCATAGAAATGCTATCCTATTTCCATTCCGGAACTTCTAACGGTTGCATTAATCCAGCAGGCTTCTGATGTTCAACTTTTGATTTCTGACAAATCAAACAAGCATACACAAACTGAGCTATGTCACGCTTCATTCCAGACCACTAAAACAACTTCTTCAAATCTTGATACATCTTTGTAGCTCCTGGATGAATACTCAATTTACTCCTATGACCTTATTCAAGAATAGCTCTTTTCAAATCCACATCATCAGGAATACAAATCCGATCACGAAACCTCAACACACCGTGCGCATCCAACTTGAAATCACTATTCTCAATTTGAATGATTCCAACCATCGAATCAACCAATTTCACATCCAACTTCTGAGCTTCCTTCATACTATCCAGAAAATCATTGTTAACCTTCAACATACCCAATCGAACACTCTTAGGGGTCACTTCACATACTAAGCTCATATCTCGGAATTGCTCAATCAATTCCAATTCCTTAACCATCATTGCTGACATATGCAAAGTCTTACGACTCAAAGCATCGGCAACAACATTAGCTTTTCCTGGATGATAATTCAAACCAAAGTCATAGTCCTTCAATAACTCTAACCACCTTCGTTGCCTCATATTCAATTCCTTCTAATCAAACAGATACTTCTAACTCTTATGGTCACTAAATACTTCAAATCTAGAACCATAAAGATAATGCCTCCAAATCTTCAATATAAACACAACAGCGGCAAGCTCCAAATCGTGCGTAGGATAATTCTTCTTATGAACCCTCAATTGCCTCGACGCGTAAGCAACAACCTTATCATTCTGCATGAGCACCCCTCCTAGACCCATTTTAGAAGCATCACAATAAACCACAAACGATTCTTCCGGATTAGGAAATATCAAAATCGGTGCCGACGTCAACCTTTTCTTCAACTCGGTGAAACTCTCTTCACAAGAAACATCCCACACGAAAGCCTTACCCTTACAAGTCAACTTAGTCAATGGAAGTGCTAACTTAGAGAAACCTTGAATGAACCTTCTATAATAGCCAGCTAGTCCCAAAAAGCTTCGAATCTCGGTAGCCGACTTAGGAGTTTCCCATCTCAACACAGCATCAACTTTAGACGGATCCACGGAAATGCCATCACCAGAAATGACGTGCCCCAGAAAACTAACTTCCTTCAGCCAGAACTCACACTTGGACAACTTAGCATACAACTTCTTCTCTTTCAAGACTTGCAATACCAACTTTAAATGCTCAGCATGATCTGATTCTGATTTAGAGTAAATTAAAATATCATCAATGAACACCACCACAAAATGATCCAGATACTCATGAAAAATACGATTCATGTACTCCATAAATACTCCAGGTGCATTAGTAACACCAAAGGGCATCACGGAATACTTATAATGTCCATAACGGGTTCTAAAAACCGTTTTCTGCATATCCTCATCTTTCACCTTAATCTGATGGTAACCCAACCTCAGATCAATCTTGCTAAACACACGAGCACCAACCAATTGATCCATCAAGAAATCAATTCTTGGAAGTGGATACTTGTTCTTGATTGTCACCTTATTCAACTGACGATAATCAATACAAAATCTCATACTTCCATCTTTCTTCTTAACCAACAACACTGGAGCTACCCACGGTGACACACTAGGTCTCACAAACCTCTTCTCAAGCAATTCTTCCAGCTGCTTCTTCAATTCAGACAATTCAGATGCAGACATCCTGTACAGTGCCATAGACACAGGTCTAGTACCAGGTACCAGATCAATAGAGAACTCAACTTCTCTCTCAGGCGGTACATCAGGAATTTCATCAGGGAAAACTTCAGGAAAATCGCACACCACCTTCAGTTCTTCTATGATCGCTTGGTTCTCAACAGACATTGATGCAACCAAAGCAAACACTTGAACATCCTCTTTCACCAACAAACGCAACTGACTAGCAGACAACAACTCAACACCTTCCTCTTTAGGAGAAGAAAACCTCACAGACTTATCATAGCAATTGATGTGAACTCGGTTATGCTCCAACCATTAACCCACACACCATTTATACATCATTTGCAAGCAATTTACCACACATGTAAGGTTCCTAAACTTATTTCTAACCATGGGTTTTCATACAAACATCATCAATCATACTTAAATTCACAATTTCATAGAAATCTAATATAAACCCTAACAATTTCTATTCAATTTCTACACAATCATGGATAACAACATACAATCAAAACCCCACCCAAAACATCATCATACATCCCTTTAGCATGAAAGAATCCCACCCTTACCTTAGGTTTTGGATTGAAGTCAACTCTATCTTCAACCTTGAGATTCTCCTCTTCTCTCCTCTCTTCTCTTCTTTCACCAAAATCCCCCAAATGAGCTTCTAATTTCTATTTCCTCTAAAACCCTTGTTTTATTTAAATCCTTACCTTCTTAAATTACTAATGGGTCCTAACTAACACCCCTCACTTACTAATACCGACTAAGGCCCAATAATCAACAACACTTACTATCTTATATTATTTACTAATAATTCCCAAATAAAACAACATAAAATTAATTAAGCTTATAATTAACACATAATTCACAGTTAGTTCACATAACACACATAAATAAATAATAAAAGAAAACGGTCGTTACATGATACCTTTTGCATGTTTGACTTGAATAACATGTATGTTTTCTTATCTTCAGTATCATATGTTTGACCTGAATAACATGTTAGCATTAATTGTTTGCTTGATACCTTGCACATGTTTGGCCTGAATGACATGTTAGCACTATTTGTGATTCCCGTTCACATTCACGTGTTTGACCTGAATAACATGTTATATTTGCGACTCCTGTTACATGTTTGCCTTACTTGTTGGCTTATTCATGCATGTGTGCCTGTTACATGTATGTTGTTATATGTGATTCCTGTTCACACACTTTCCATGTATACCTGTTAAATGTATGTTTGCGATTCCTATTCGCATGTTCTTATATGTGATGCCTATTCACATGCTTGCTATATATTCAACATGCTTATCTGTGATACTTGTTCACATGCTTCTTGTGATGCTTGTTCACATGCTTACCTGATTTTTTCTAGGATCTTTGTGATGTTGCTTGTTCGTTGCATGTTTCCTTAGGTGCTCGGTTCCGTTTCTCTAGGAGACGTGAATCAAGATAGAAATAAAATGTAGTTAGCTGAACTACGACGCTCTTATTTCTCCATTGCACATTGGAGGTACGTAGGCACAGGTAGAGCTGTCAAATGGGCCGGCCCGGCCCAGCCCGCTTCGGCCCGGTGGGCCAACGTGTTTTAATGGGCTGACCCGGCCCAGCCCAATTGCTAAATGGGCCACATAAAATGAGCCCGGCCCATTTTTCAAAGGCCCGTGCGGCCCGATGGGCCAGCCCGACCCGTTTTTCAATATTATAATTTTAATTTTATAAAAAGGATGTAATGGATAAATGCAATACAACATAAGGAGAAAGTCATCATAAACGTATATACGTGATGTTTAAAATATTTATCCATAAATATATATGAATACCACAAAATCATCCATGTAAAAGTATAAAGTAACTTAATATTATCACCAATACTTATCAAATTTTCTCTACATATATCTTGATCACATCATTTTAAAAATATATCTTGATCCTCTTTAACATTTCTTTATGACTTGAAAACACATTTATAAAATCATATCTTATCTCAATCTTTTTTCTCCAAAATTTACCAAAATCTTTTTTTAATGGGCCAGCCCGAAGCCCGCTTGGCCCGGCCCGGCCCAGCCCATAAAAAACATAGGCCCGGTGGGCTGGCCCAAAAAGATAGGGTCGTGTTTTTTTAAGGTATTTTGCGGCCCGGCCCGCGCTAAACTGTAGGGCTTATGGGCCAGCCCAATGGGCCGAGCCCATTTTGACAGCTCTAGGCACAGGGTACGATCGCCCTAGCGAGTGACTTTTCTTTTCTTATTTTGTTCGATTTTTCCTTTTATCTTGCTTATCCTTTCATTGCATATTCCCTTAGCACATTGCATGTTACACACACACACGCCCTTAGATTAAAAACTAGCCATAATGGATCCTGTGGAGTACCACAGACGTGAGGGGTGCTAATACCTTCCCCTAGAATCTTCTTTAAGGGACACATATCTCAAGGGACAGATATTCCTAGATAGAAAATTCTCTAGATGCAACAACCAAACTTGTCTTATGAAGCATTTGAACCTTTCGCTCTCCCTGGACCGCTACCTTATTGTGCCTTCATGGATTATGCATCGACTCAATTTGAAACATGATCTAAGAGTACAAGTTAAGAAATTTAAAAGTGAAAATTTATTATATAATAATATTATATTTTAAAGTTCAAATGAATGGATGACTTTTAAGAAAAATATTTTAGATATTCTATTATGACTCAATAATTTAAATGGGAGAAAATTGAATCAAAACACATATGTAATACAAATCTAAAGTCCACAATACAAATAAAACTCAGAAAAATTAAATTACAATGACAATTGTTGATGCCAATTCTTAGAAGGAAAAATATACTAAAAAGGATAAACTAGAAAGTGATTATCGTTTATTAATTCCATCCTCATTATTTCCATTACTTTCTTTATTATCATACACTTTTATGTAGAGCTTAGTACGTTTAACAAAGAAGTGCTTTTTTTTTGGTAAATATTACACTTAATTTTTAAAACATACTCTCTAAAAAAAGAAATTTTGATATGAATTCAACCATGCCATGTAGGCACATGAATTTCACCTTATTCTTAACACAATATATCAAAGAGAACCTTAAAGATAAAGATTACATCTGCAGTATTTCATATTTGTATGTTTAAGATAGAAGAGGGGATGCTTCTGAAAGCAAATGAGCTGCCATAATTTTGTTAAAGGCATCTGTGGGGTGAAAACTATCCCAAAACACATATTTAGATGCATCAGCACATGTTCCAATGGCAAGTCGATTGCAAAGTATCGAAAGCTCTATCAAGCCTGTCCCACAACAACCCTTCCTTGCTTCAGTAAATCCTATGATAGTGTAACACAGAAACAAAACAAAAAGTAAGGGTTAATCATGGTGCTTGATAAGTCATAATGAAGATAATGCTTAATTGCATTTTTTATGTATAAATATTGCAACTTTTTTTTTTTAATTTTTTTATCATATATTTTCATTTGACAACAATTTTTTATAGGTAGCATAACTCTTTTTTAATTAAATATTAAAAATGATTAAAAAAAATTTGAAATGTTTTTTTGAAATGTCGATAAATGACGCTCTTCAGCATAAATTTAAAGAAAAATTAAACTGAAAGATAGATTAATTGAGTTAGAATAGTTAGAGTTTGTACCGTATTGAGAGGGTTCAGAGACTATATCATAGAAAAGTTGGTAAGTGTCAAGAACCTTCAAATTGAGACCGGGAAGCATTTTTAGCAAGTTCAGAGATGATGAGTTGAGCTTCTGATTAAAGTAAATAGCAACATTGTTGAATCTGGACACACATTTGTTGCTAGGAAACCCAAATATAGTGATGGCCGCTGGAAAGCAACCTATTGGAACTAATGATGGCACACCAATTTTTCTTGCTCCTAGCGCATATAAATTCTGTCAAATTAATAGATGAAGTAAAATCACTGTAAATTTAGAGATTACAGGTAGTTGAATCACATACTACAAAGTATATAAAATTAAACAAAAAACAAAAAAAAAAATTAAATTAAAAGTTTAAAGATAGTGCACTGTCAGTGTAAAATATTTTTACACATACAACTAATCAAGATGCTTTAATTTGTCATGTAATTTCAGTTTTTAAAAATTAAAAATAAGATTTATTCGGATGCATTTCTCTCATTGATTGACACTGTAAAAATACTTTACACTGTCAGTGTATTTCCTTTTTTTTCCTTAAATTAAATTCTTTTAATAGCAAGAAATGATTTATAAAAATGATGAGTTGTTCAAAAAGCATGCCTGAATGAAATCAGAGTAGTATTGTACAAGAATGTCTGCAAATTGATGAGCCGTATACACCTTGTATTGCAATGGATTTATGTAATAATTTAATAAAAAATCACCACTCCCTGCACCAACAAGATATACACCACCAGATATAATGGATAGTGCATTTGGTTTTCCTGCTATTTTTATTAATTCTCTTTGATAATCCTTGAAGAATTCCAATTGCTCATTCATTGTAAATACATTCTACATCCATAAAAAAATGCATTAGAACTTATAAATACAATCACTTAAAATTATTTAAAAATATAAAACCAACACTACTATAAGAAAACTGCTCAGAGTCGTCGGTCTGAAGCAGACGTTAACATGCCAAAAGAATTTATGCACGTAATTTTAGTTGCTGTAAAAGTACTAAAACGTCATGCAAAAATAATTTTATAAGAACTAAAACATGGAAAAAAAATAATTAAAAATAAAATTTGAGATATTTATAAAGAATATATATATATATATATATATATATATATATATATATATATATATATATATATATATATATATATATATATATATTAAATAAAAAAAATTTGGGTGTAGATAATCTATATGTAATTTACATATAATTTTGCTGTAGACTCATGGTAGCCAGAACCAGATGAAGCAAAGCTAGCACCATTCAAGAGGTTATCTCCTTTGATATTTAAAGTTGGGTAAGGAGGTTGGTGAGAGGTAAATCCAAGAGTTTCAGCTGTAAAAATTAAATGATTTTTAGAAAATTGCCATTAATTTATAAACAAGAAATAAAGGTAATAAAACCAGACCAATGGTGATTTAATTTTGAGAAGAAGAAAAGCTTTACATGCATAGTCAATAGTAAGTTTTCCATTGCAAAACCTTCCAGTGGGAATATGATTCTCAAAATCTCTACCATAAGGAGAGTAGTTTGCTTTAGCAAGTGTATTTAGATTATTGTTACACCCAACATCAAGACTAGAGTCACCAAAGGTGAACAATGCAGGGACCATAGGTTTTCCATTAATGGGAACAAGAAAAACAACAACAAGAAGAAAAAAGGTTGAGAAAGCACTTGTACTCATGTTTTTTGTGCCTCATGTGTAGAATTCTACTTGTATTTAAGTGTGTTTGGAGTAATAAATGTGGAAGGGAGAAAATTAAAGAATGTTACAAAATATTTTTCTTTTAACGAAGAATATTGAAGTGAGATAACGACAAAATGTTATAAAATGTTTTCAAATTGAGCTAAATGAGGCTTTTTATTTAGAATGAATTAGTTAGTACATGACTAAGGGCATGTTTGTTTCGGTTTTAAAAATTGGATTTTTTTTTTTTATTTTTTTTTTTTTTTGTGTAAGCAATTTGTATTAATACGGAGAACAAAGGGTTCTCCAACCCGATTACAGGAGAAAGCGGGAAAGCCCGACAAAAAGAAAATTACACACCAATTACATTACGAGAGAAAAAGTAAAGGATCCTTTATAAACTCGTAAAATGAGTAATTGGGATAAGTAATTTTCCCACAAAAGGACCATCTCCAAACTAACATCTTTATATTCCAAACGGTGTTGTTGACACTCCAATTGTCCTTCCGAAAACAAACTCCATTTCTAAGAAGCCAAAGAGTCCATGTAGTAGCTAGCCACACAATGCCCGTTTTCTTATTCTTGACATAATTTTGCCGGAAGAAAACAAGCCACTCCATAAAACTCGACAAACCCTCCTCCTCCAAAGAAACCTCTTTTCCGACCCACAAAGCAATTTCCCTCCAAACCTTCTTAACAACCCTACACCCAAAAAAGATATGTCTACTAGTTTCCAAACAACCACCACACATGTAACAATTCGAATTATCACTAGAAAAGGATAAACCTCTTAGCAACAAAAGATCCTTTGTGGGAAGTCTATCATGAAATAGTCTCCAACCGAAAGCTTTTATTTTAAAAGGCACTTCCAATTTCCAAATAATCCCAAAACCTTCGTCAAACTTGTTAGGGGGACCAGGAGGCATATACCAACCCTCATAATAAACATAACAAGAAGCCACCGAAAACTCCA
The DNA here is from genome assembly GCF_029867415.1 of Vicia villosa. Classification (NCBI taxonomy): domain Eukaryota; kingdom Viridiplantae; phylum Streptophyta; class Magnoliopsida; order Fabales; family Fabaceae; genus Vicia; species Vicia villosa. Next base: position 65,434 of record NW_026705841.1, on the reverse strand, counting down.
AACCCGAATTGCCTTTCCAAACCACTTGATCCTTACTATCTTCCCACCCATTAAAAGATTCAACCCGATTTTTCAAAAGAGCATAAACGGCCGCGACATCCGGGTTTTCAAGGATTGGATCGGGAATCCCGAAACTACCCCATTTCCACTCCTCCTCCTCCCACCCACCCATGCCCGCTACCGAAATATTCTTTAAAAGAGACTCCTTGAACAATTCCGGAAATTCCATTTTTAAAGGAATATCTCCTTCCAACCACATAGAATCCCAAAAAGAAGTATTGTAACCATTGTGAACAACAACTCTACTACAATATACTAACGGATCAAAGGTAGAAGAAGAACCTACCTTTATCAAATCCTTCCACCAAAACGGCGCGGAATTAGGGATTTTACAACCACCACCGCCCCCATACACCATTAGAGACAAATCACCATACCTAGCTTTCAAAATGTTGTACCAAAGAGCGTCGTGTCCTTGAAGAATTCTCCACCTCCATTTATTGAGAAGAGCCCAATTAAAGATCGCGATATTTTTCACCCCCAATCCCCCTTTCTCAAAAGGCATGTTGACAACCTCCCATTTAATCCAATGAATCCTCCTCTTTAATTCCGCTCCCCCTCCCCACAAGAACCTACTTTGAATACTCTTAATTTTTTCCACCACTTTCCTCGGCATCTTGTAGAAAGACATTGTGAAAATAGTTAGAGAACTAAGAACGGACTTCAAAAGAGTGATTCTACCTCCCAAATTTAAGAAGCGATTTGTCCATCCTTCCAACCGATTCTTCAACTTCACCACAATAGGATCCCAAGTAGATTCCTTTCTAGGATTAAATCCTATGGGAATCCCGAGAAAATAAAAACTACTTGCTTCCAATTTGCAAGAAAGAAAATGAGACGCCGCTTCCAAGAAATGAGGATTAGCATTAATACCGATCAACTTACTTTCGTGGTAATTGATCCCAAGGCCCGACACAATTTCAAAAGCCCTAAGCGTGGCCTTTATCGCCCAAACATGCTTCCAATTACCCTCCCCCACCAACAAAGTGTCATCCGCAAATTGAAGAATGTCTACCGAGCACTCTTCTTTAATTTTGAAACTTTGGTATTCCCCAACTTCACTAGATTGCCTTATAAGACCCGTAAGACCCTCCGTCACCAACACAAAAAGAAAAGGCGAAAGAGGATCCCCTTGCCTCAAACCTCTATGGACCACAAACTCCTTAGTTGGACTTCCGTTCACCAACACCGACATGTGACTATTAAACACAAGCACCTCCATCCACTTTAACCATCTATCTCCAAAGCCCATCCTTCTAAGCATGAACCTAAGAAAATTCCACGAGACTTTGTCATACGCTTTTTCGAAATCCACTTTAAAAAGCAAGCTATTTTTCCTTCCTTTCTAGCAAAATCCACCACTTCATTTGCAACAAGCACGCCTTCCAATAATTGCCGTCCCGGAACAAAAGCGCTTTGATTTTGAGAAATTATAGAATTAAGCACCCCTTTTATTCTACCCGCCAAAAGTTTAGCCACTACTTTATACATACACCCCACCAAGAAAATTGGCCTATAATCATCCAAGGATAAAGGGTTGTTTGATTTCGGAATTAACGTAAGAAAAGACGAAGTTACCGACTTGGCCAAAGCTCTTCCATCAAAGAAATAATGAAAGAAATTTATGAAATCCTCTTTTATAATAGACCAACAATTCTTGATAAAAAGGAAGGAATACCCATCCGGCCCGGGGCTTTTAGCTCCACCACAATCCCACACCGCTTTCTTGATTTCCTCTTCACTAAAAGGTTTTTCAAGCTCCACCATCTCCCCTCTACTAATACTTTTAAACGCAATGCCTTCTAACAAAGGCCTATTCTCATCCGATTCCAAGAATTTGCTTCCAAAATGATTAAAAACCACTTCTTTAACTTCCTCCACTCCTTCCACCAACTTGCCCGAGTGCATAATCGGACCTATATGGTTTACTCTTCTTCTTTGTGTTCATAACCTTGTGAAAAAACCCACTATTGGAATCTCCTTCTTTCATCCACGACACTCTAGATTTTTGAAGAAGCATGTTTTCTTTAATGCTCAAATTCCTCCAAAAACTACTACACGTCTCCTTCCTCCCTGCAAGAGCATCTTGAAAAGAAGAAGATGGAAAAGGGATCGTTGCCAATCTATCATCCGCCATATTCAATTCTCTAACGTCCTCCTCAATATCAAGATTAATCTTCCCAAACACCTCCTTATTCCACTTTTTTAACTTATCTTTTAAAAGTCTAAGCTTTTCTTTTAAAACAAAATCCCCTCTTCCTTCAACCTTCAAACTTTTCCATTCTTTCTCCACAAGCGGAATAAACGATTTGAGAGAAAACCACTCATTGTTGAATCTAAACGGTTTAGGACCCCAATTAGACACATCCTTCAAAATCCATATAGGACAATGATCCGAAATATCCCTATCTCCTATTCCTTGGCCAATCACTTCCCACCTACTTACCACCGTATTAGATAAGAGAAAACGGTCGATTCTACTCTTCGTACTACCATCTCCACTAAACCAAGAGAATTTCTTTCCTTTGCACGGAATGTCCACCATAGTACTTTTGAGGATAAACTCCATAAAAAGCTCCATCTCTTTTTTGTTAACCATTATCGCCCTACCTTTTCTTTCTCTTTCATTTTTTATTGCATTGAAATCGCCCCCCATGATCCACTCTCCATCTTTATACCTCTCCTTCAAGGCTAACAAATCTTCCCAAAGCTTTATCTTTTTGTTCAAGTTGCATGAAGAATAAATATTTACCACATAGTACAATTCCAAACAACTTTAATCCCCAAATATCCCTCCCCTTTAAAACTATTAAGAACCACCATGCCATCATTATTCCAAAGCGTAAGCAATCCCCCGGATCTACCACAAGAATTGGAAAAAGAAAAACCCACCTCCGATTTCTTCCAAAAACTCTTGGCCACCACCTCGCTCATGTTAGAGATCTTGGTTTCTTGAATCAAAAAGATATCCGCTTTGCCCCTACAAATCAACGAACTAATCCTCCTTCTTTTGAGCGCATTCACACCCCCTCTTATATTCAAAGAACCAATAATCATTTATTCATAATATTAAGCTCCTTCCTAACCTCACCACCTTTTCCTCCTCCTTTCTCTAAATTATCAATCCTACTAACAAGCTTACTTTTTCCTTCTTTGTCAACCACTCCCAACGCTACAATAGCGGACCAAAGTTTATCCCCTAAATCATTATTTGAAAACTCCCATTGTCTCGCATTATTTCTACCAATATCAGACTCCTCCTTTTGATCGCCATAGCACACTGACACACTTTCACTTAATTGGGCCCCCGTCTCCTTAGTACTCTTCAACTCCAGTGATCCTTTATTGTTCACAACATCATCTCGGTTGACATGAAAAATTTTCCTCCCTCTCCTACTAAAACTCACACCTTTATTCTTTTCTCCCGGCCCACCACCTCCCTTTTTACCTGCACCTCCCATAGCATTTAACTTCCTCCATCTAATTTTTTTCACACCACCTCCAGCTGCAAAGTTATCCAAAGTACACCCTACCTCTGACCGTTTCGAAACCGAAGTGCTACTGCAGCCCCTCAAAACATTACTGCCAGAAATGTGCCCCTCACCAACACTGTCCTCTTTGTTAATACTTCCTCCTATACCGGAATTTCCCCTCACAGACATTACCGCTCTATCAAACTTTCCTTCGCCGACGAAACTGTCAGCAAGTGTAGCCGATACTCCTAAGTTCTCCTTCGAAACAGCCCCTGGACGGCCCATCTTATGAACTCCCTGAACCTGACCATTTGACTTTACAATCGCAGAAGGAGCAGTGAATTGATCGATACTATCATCAGACACAACCTTCCTACAATCGTCTTCCCCCACCAAGCTATTAAAACTACCTAATTCTACAGAGTCAGAAGAAGTAGAAAGAGTAGTTTTTTGCGTACCTGCTCCACTACGGATTTGACCGAGAGCATTCTCCCTCACTGTAAGCTTGAAAACTTTGTCATCCACACGAACATTCACCGAATCTGGAGTTTTAAAAGATAATGGCACTTTCACCATTAATCTCGCGGCGTCAAAAGCTTCACCCCTAGCCGTGCTTTCATCGATGCAAATAAAAGAACTCCACAAGCCAGCCAGTTCGACAAAAAAATCCGAACACCACGCGTGAGCCGGTATCCCGTAAACACTGAGCCAAACATCCCGAGCGTCGTCTACTATCTCTTCATCCCATTTTGTAATCTTTCCGAACCACGATTTCCACCATGTTTCCTCCTCTCCAATAAAATCCTCTATAAAACCCTCCTCTAATTCTTCCAGAAGACACAAATTACCTCCTACAGGTGTTGCCTTTATAGCGTAAATTCCCTCCATCTCCAGATATGTTTGAATTCTAAACGCTGAGCCTGGAATTAAAACAGAGCCGACAAAAGCTTTTAGCATCCTCTGCTTGCGTTCAGCATTAGAATTGAAGCTAAACAGAACCTCCTCCTTTGAATTCCCAATGTTAACCCTATCAGATTTTTCCGCCACAACATCCGCGAAACTTCTACCATTCCTCTTCATATTTTAAGAATAACTATTCAAACCAAATTTTTGTTTAAAGCTTTGATAAAAAAAATTACAAAATATTTTTACACAAAATTATTTAACACTATAAAAATCATTTTAAAAAAAAAAAGTCAAAACAAACTGGTCATAATCAATGGATTGAACTATTTATGAGTTTAGATTAAAAATGAATCAAATCTTTGCTTCTTAGTTTTGAAGATAAATTGAAAAGGTCATTAAAGGATATAATTGAAAAAAAGAGCAATAAATATATTTCAAAATTTGTAGTGAAGCTTATATGAAAAGGAAAAATAAAAACTACAAAAATGGTCTTTTAATTAGAGAAAAAAATATAAACTAATAATATAATAATATTTCACTACTTTAATTTAAGAAATTACTTTATTCAAATTACTTTTATCAAATATTGATGTATTTACTCTCATAGTAATATAATTTACAAAATATTAAATAAAAAGTATATTGAAATTTGAATATACTGTTGGTTGAAATTATTTAGTTCTTTCTGAATCAATTTCTTTATCCAAATAATGTATAGATGGTTATGTGACATAGAGTGTAAATATATAGAGGTTACTCATAAATATCTAAATATTTATAGGAGTAAAAATAATGAATATAATTTTCTCATACGTTATTTTCAAACATGAAAGATCAATTTCAAGATATAACACAAGTCAATGAAAAAACATAATCAAGGAAAGTTATATCTACATCAACACATTTAACCAATTTAATTGTAAAAAGGACAATAAATTAATTGTATGACACCAGGAGAGTGACTTGTTACATATTTGTATTCGGTGCCATATTAACTGAAACGGCAAGCAGCACCATCATCAAAATTACTAGCACTAGCATGATAGATCTTATACCCATGGAGTTCCATTCTTGATTTCCCTCTCAGTTTCATTATTGAAAATTGATTAAAATATTTTTTTTTAAACACTACTACAAAAATACATTTTACGATGGAGTTTTTACCATGGCGTTGTGAGACCATTAAATTCAAGCTCTTTAGTCTTTCATTTTTTTTTATTTTTAAATTAAAAATAATTTATATATTGTGGTCTTTTCATTTTTATTGTATTTTAAAATAAGAAATAAGGTAATTTTCCCCACGGTTCGTTTATTCCACTATGGTGAAATGTTAGGGTTTTTCTTTTTAAATTGTTAAAAAAACTAATGATTTGATCAAATAAAAATAAATAAATAAGTTTTAATCATGTTTGAGATTCCCAACTGCAATGAAATGATTTATTCTTGTAAGTATATCTTGTCATGTCTCTTCAATTTTCTCTTGTCTTACGAAAACCACATTCAACCCTTACGAATATCGCATAGAGTCTTAACGAAATTTATCATTTCCATTAACAACAAGAGCCCTACAAACGTGTCATCTCCAACTCGCTAACCATTGTATCATACCAATTACTTCACTATCATATCTTCTCCAACTAGTTCTTCAATAAACATAGTTGAACTCCAACTGTATTGTTAGGTTTTATGTTGTTGGCTGCATTTTTGTTAAAACAAGTGAAATAGTAAGATGTTGGACATTATGTTTTGACTTGCTTGTACGACATTGTGGCGTGCTATAGTTTTATTTTCACAAAAGATTTATTTCAGATTCTCAAAAGATTTGTTTTGATCCAAGATGCATAAATGAATATTTAATTTCGTAAAGATTTGTTTCTCAAGATTGGGTGTCAAAACATTTTGGGAAACATTACATTATTTTCCTGAATGTGTGCACACGATATGATTTGATTTTATTCCAAAGATTATGCAGAAGATTGCGCTACAGATGTCGAAACATTCAAGGAAATAATATTTTACTGCAGATGTCGAAACATTTAAAGGAAAAATTCAAAGCCACTCTGACGAGATAATGTTGAGTTTCTTAGATGAGACTATGTTGAGTCCCTTCGACAAGACTGTGTTGAATCTCTCAAGCGAGACAATGTTCAGCTCCTCTGACGAGAATATGTTAGTCCCACATGCAAGATTATGTGGAGTCCTACTAACAAGACTGTGTTCAGCCTCGCGGACAAGAGTATTTTGAGTCTCTCAGACAAAACAATATTGTTGAGTCCTTTTGACGAGACTCGATTGAGTCCCGCACGCTAGACTATGTTAAGTCCCCAAGGCGAGACTATGTTGAGTCCTTCTAACGAGACTATGTTAAGTCCCTCAGGCGAGACTATGTTGAGTTACTCTATCGAAACTGCGTTGAATCTCTTAAGAGATACTATGTAGGGTCCAGCTATCCCAAGTGAATACATGAGGGAAGTTTAATCTTTGTTTTGTGGCGAGTTTCGCTTCCCGGTGAGGTAACCTGAAGTCCCCTCACTCTAATGGTTCATTGTAACATCCCGATTTTTATTAATATTTTTATTAATTATATTAGTAATTATATTATTTGGTGTTTTTAATAATTACTTATTTATTTAGTTATTATGTGATATAATAATTATTTAAGTATTTAATTATGTGAGTGTTTGTGTTGTTTGACTTAACTGAGTTATTAGAGAGATATAACTAAATGGGCTTAAGTGATAGAAACATAATGGATAGATTGGTGGGTTAAGTCCAATTGACATAAGTGAGATAGTAAGAGAAGGTTAGGGTTTTAGAGATTACTAATTTCATTTGGGGGAAAAGATAGGAAGAAGAGAAAAGAGGCAAAAGGGAAGAGAACAATGGTGGAAGAGAAAAGCTAGAAGAAACCCCATTTTCGCAGCTATGTTTCAGCAAAGAGTCATCTTAGCAAAACGGACGTATCTCTCAATCCAACCGTTGGATCGTTGCGGTACTTGGACACAATGTTCCTGACTCATAGAGGTAAGTTCTAACCGGAGCGATTTTGATTTTGAGGGTTTTAAGTTTGTCTGATAAGCTGATTTCCGAACTGGTTTTTAGGTGTGTCTCTAAACTATGTTTGAAGGATTTATTTTGGAGAAAAGCTTAGAGCTATGGTGAAAGAGCCCGTATTTGCCAAGGTAAGGGTGGGGTTCTTTCATGCTAAAGGGTTGTATGATAGTATGTTATGGTGGGTTTGATTCTATACTTTGATATCCATGTTCTTCTGTGTTGCAATTTTGGGTATTTGATAATTTGTTGGAATGTGATGATATAAATGTGATAAGTTGTGTGAAATTGACAATCTATGTGTATTAGAATGTTGTGTTTGTTGTGGGTAAACCATTGATAGTGAAATAATGAGTTTTGGTTGTAGAATTGGAAAATAATGGAATAGAAATATAATAGTTGAATTGAAATTAATATAGTTTGATTATTAATTGGATAATTAAATTATTAGTTGAATTAATTCCAATAAGCCTATGTGATTGGAATATACTTGGACTTGGACCAATTATTCGATTTATCGGTAAATTACGGTATTTTGAGAAATTGACCGTAATTGTGTTTTGGTTGAATATTCAAGTTGAGAATAATATATTGTTATGCCAATGATGTTGTTTTGATAATTAACATTATTTCTACTTATTTAGTTGATGATTAAAAGTCGATTTGATTTACTTGACATATTGGCATATTGAGATTATTTTGAGAATTGACCAAAAATTGTGATTCCGGTTTGGATGTCTTTGTTGCGAGTAATGTTGTGATTGCCAATATGATTATTATTGTGCATTGTTATGTGATTAACCTTATGGTATGAATCCTAGCTAATTGTCGTTAGTTTAGTAGATTATGATGATAATTGTGATGACTGTGTTAATATGTGAAATTGAGTGATTATGCCGATGTGCCGAAACATGATGATAATTGTAATGATCTTGATGATATGCGAATTGTATATTTGTGACGATTTTGTGAATATGTGATGTTGTATATATTTGTGAGGATGATTTTGTGACTAAGTGAAGATGAAATATTATAGTGACGTGAATTACCTCGAATAAATGGTAATGTGATTGTGATATAGGCTTATGCCTCGTGACGATATGTGATTTTGATGAGTATGTTGTGTTGTCTTGTTTGTCGAGTTACATTCCATATGCATACTCTGTGACGGCCTGAAAACTATGGCAAACATGACGGCCTGAAAACTATGGCAAACATGACGGGCCAAATGGCAATTGGTGACGGGGGCTGAAGCTCAGATTGGTACCACATGCATATGCATAGTTTGAGTCGCATTCGAGTTTGTATACCGAGTTGCATTCGATTCATTGTTATGATGTGTGGATGCATAGTTTGTGAAGTTGAATTCACTTGATATTGATTATTGATGTGTTGTAGATATGATGTACGTGAATGAAACATATATGATGAGACTGTTAATATATATGTATTAATGATATATGTGTATAAGTTAGAATATATGATCCATGTTGTTGTCGTGATGCAAATTGCTTATATTGAGAAGTGGTGAATTGTGTATGACATTATCTTGCTATATCTATTATCATACTTTCCTTTACACTGTTTGATATCTCACCGCTTCTGCTGATGTTTCCCCTACCATGGGAAATGGGCAGGTACTCAAGTATAGCTGTGGAAGTTTGTAGCTTCATCGTGTCCGGTTGGTGTGTCGCTCTGATACGTAGCACTCGGGGGTTGTCTATATTGTTGTCTCTATGTTGTTCATGTTTTAGTTGTTGATTTCCAAATTGGATAATGAGAAGTACTATGATGTTTGAAGTTGTTTCCGATTAAATAAGATGATTTGTTTATAAAGTCGAATGTTATGATTCCGCTGCATATTAAAATGAAGTTGGTTTGTCTAAGAGCTGTTATAAGTTGTTTTGTGCTTCTCTGAGATTAAAGTGCTATGTATCTATTTATGAGTTGTTATATGAAGTAAATATGATATCCCAAATGCTTGTTGATAGTTTTTAAAATACTCTGACTTCTCGCATGATATTTTCGGGTAGAATTTGGGGTGTTACATTCATAGATGTCGATCTAGGCAGTGTTGATTTCACCGAGAAAGTAGATATGAATCGTTACCCCGTAGGGAGACCAACAACTTCATGTGGAAGTTTGACAATGTAATTATCCCTTCGAGTGGAAAGGATCTTACTGTGGAAGTTCAACAATATAATTACCCGGTATGGCGACAATGATCTTTTTGTGGAAGTCTACCAATATTATTATCATGTAGGACAACAAAGATTTTTTTTGTAAAAGTACAACAATATAGACAAAATGGTTCTTCTCGTAAAAGTTCAACAATATAATTACCTTTGCAGGGATGCAAAATATTCCTGTAGAAATCCAGCGATATAATTCCACTATTTTAATAAAAAAAACTTTACTTTACTAAAATTTATCAATTATACCTTCAATAACTTCATCTCACATTTTTCAATTAGTTATTGGAAAAAGAGAGTGTATGAATGAATTTATTTGGAAAGAGAAAAATAAATAAGGGTATGATAGGAAAACTAACTCTAACAATTTACTATCTTGGTTGAAGAGCTTTTTGCTAAAATGACACTTAAAAAGGAACGGAGGGAGTAATTCATTAATTTTGAATCAATGAATTTATATTTAAATTTGAATATATTTTCGGTTGAAATTATGTAGTTCATTTTGAATCAATTTCTTTATGCAAATGTATTGATGGTTATGTCTTATGTGACATAGAGAGTAAAATATGGAAATTATTCAGCAATATATAAATATTTATCTAAATAAAAATTAAATATAATTTTGTCATACGTTATTTTCAAACATAATAGACCAATTTCAAGATATAACACAACTCAACGAAAAAACTTAATCGAGAAAAGTTATATCTATATCAAGATATTTAACCAATTTAATTGTAAAAAGGACTATACATTGATTGTATGACATCCATGACAGTGACTTGTTACATATTTGTATTCGGTGCCATGCCATATTAACTCAAACGGCAAGCAACACTATCATCAAAATTACTAGCACTAGCATGATAGATTTTTGTCTTTCTACTTTTTAAAAAAATTTATGATACTTTAAAAAAAAATAGATATTTTTTCAAACTTATTTTTTATAATTTTAAAAAGTGAAATTTTGTTCCTGAGAGGACATATGTTGGAATAACTGGTCGAACAAGTCAAACTAGATATAATACACAAATGGATAATAATGCAAAGTTAGTGTAAAAGCATTAATTAACGTCAAATATTGGTAGCAAAATTCGATGCAAACAACACATACGTCTGCATGGCACTCTACCCACTAAAGCAAATTCACTACTTCGAATTGGTACGCTTAATATTCCATGAACATCAACCCCTTGATGTTTAATGCATCTTCCTAATCTTAGTGAATTTCTATTTAGGTCTTCTCCTAAATATGAGAACCCCTCTCACATTCTTTTAATCCCTAGTGACCAACTTCAATAACAAACTTATTGGATGTTGAATATTAAAACTCAACCAAGACAAACCAACAAATATGTCAAGTTACTGAAACATAGAGTGATGTACACAAAGTTTATACCCTAACCCTTGTTATGGCATTAGCGTGGAATACAAGTTACAAAGACTCCAACCCTGGCACAATGATACTACTGCACCTCAAAAATTGGCCTCCTAATTTTATTTCTAACTGGTTTAAGCTTCGCATTCATTTAATCAATAAATCTGGCATGGGATCAAGGATTTTGAAAGCTTAGGGTTTCATAATGAGGTTGAGGTTTACATAGCAAATTCTTCTGATTATTTTGGTTATGCTTTAAGTAGTGAAGTAGAGAATTAGGGTTTTTGAAGTGCGATTATCAAGGGTTTCTTCTTCATCAAGCTACAAAGCTATTCTCCATCCAAATTCATTAGAGCCTGGATTCAGGTTTATTTCCTTATTTCTTGTCAAGAGGATTATGGTTTGCATCCTATTATACTTGAGTTTGTCAACTAAGATTCATTGAAGGTTTTCTTCTATGACTCTTCAAGGCATTATTTTTGTGTTGGATTGAAACACAAGTACAAATGGCTTAAGGGATGATCTTGGAGATTCTTATGATTTGTAAGTTTGCTTGAGATTTAAATATAGGGTTTCTTTGATAGGTGAAGATTAATTTGGATTCATTGTTGATTGCTTGGAATACAAGTATAGAGATTTCAAGGTTTTCAAGTTCAACATTTCCTACAAGGATGGAATGTTTCAATTCGGTTTTCTTGGGATTTTGTTAGAACATAGTTTCGTTCTAATCATATCTTAGTGTTTTGATGATAACAAGTAAATAAATTTTGTATAAGTAAATAAAGTACTCTAATTATATATTTCTTATTTCAAAAGATGTCCTAATACAAGTACCATCTGAACTGAACATTATGAAAAGTTGAGCAAGTGTTGAATAGGAAAGCTGCTGAAAGTTCTAATAAAGAAACTTCTGAAGGCACCAATCGCAGTAGACAAACTTTATTAGAAGTTATATTCAAGTCAGAACAAAAGTTACGAATAGATGCAAAGTTCTGAATCAAGATAAGATTCCATTAAAAACATGATGATTAGCAAAACAGCTGGAGCACTCAAATGGAATAATTCCCAAGATTGATTGAAGAAGCAACACACATGCAGCACGTTGGAGAAACAAAAACCAAAAAGAAAACACGCAAGCATTTAATGCTCTTTCCAAAGATCAAGATAACGGACAAATATTCGAAGATATATATATATATATATATATATATATACAAGATCACTTGGAAAAGAAAAGTGTGTGGTGTGGGCATCAATAAAGTACTGACATATACAAACTAAAAGAACACCAACACATGTAACACCCCTCTAAATACCATGCGACAATTAACAAATTAAATCAGAGTAACATGCAACAAGGGTGTCACACTTCATAATAAAAATAAATAAAAATTATCCGTCACTGTCATGCATTCACCAAGAAACATCTTAACATAACTCATAATTCAAAATCTCATGTTTACACAGCGGAAATAAATCATCAAACTAGCATCACATCATCAATGCATTAATCCTCAAAATAAATTAAACAAAATAGAGTTATTATCATAGACTCAAAACATTGCGTTCCCCAGTGTTACATCTATCAGAGCATGACACCTGACGTTAACTAACATATTGACTTATGAGCTAATCCTCACCAAGTCGAAGCCGCTATCCTCAATCTGAAAATGACAACATGTAAGGGTGAGTCTCATCACAATTAACAAATGTTATTGCATCATAAACAACAATATATCATAGTCAATCATTCACCCAATCATTTCATACTCAGACGTTTCATCTTCACACATTCATAAATCATCAAACCATAACATAAATACATTTATTCATGGTATAAAAGTCATGCATATGTATGAAACTGACACAATGCACGTGGTACCAACATCATCAATGGGAATACCCACCGACCGATCTAACCTTGTCAAGATATGGCCCTGCTGTAGCAACCTGCCCTAAAAATTTAGCTTTTAGAGTCGCCACCTATTCTACCAAGGCGAATAGGAAACCTCGCGCAGTTAAGAGATCAGGGTAAGATACTATATTCAGGTCGAGGGAAGGTGTTAGGAACCCTCAACCCTTTCCTAAAGGTTAACATTGCAAAGATGAAGGTTTGTGGCAAAAGATAAAGAAAGATGACAGACAGTAAATAGGGTTAAAGGCTAATTATTTGAACATGATTAGAGTTTGGAAGAGGGGGAAAATTGAGATTTTTGGGAGGGGGACTCGCCTTGTTGCCAAGTGCCTACGTACCTCCTTAGGGAGGATCAGAGTCTACGTAGTTCGGGGGACGGGTTGTACGCCCTTAAGGTTTGAAATTTGATTTGAAGGTTTGAAGGCTTTGAATAGCCTATTGTAGATAAAAATCTGTATTTGGAGTTTGAAGTTTGAAAAATGTTTGAAAAATGTTTTGAAGTTGTTTTAGATGTTCTGGGCGTACAACCCTGATTTGGCACAATTAACCGCAATGATCAATAGGTTTGATCACCATAGTCAAAAGATTAGGGGTTTTGTACCATTACCAATTCAAATCGATTGATTCGATTATCACTAATAATGAATTAATGTATTTTATTATTTTTGTGAATTTTATTTTGTATTGTTACCCCTCATAACCGATTAATACGATTACAAATAATAACAAATTAAATTTAGAACAAGGGAGGATTAATCATCACAATCAATAAGATAATTGCAACCATTTAATCGAATATAATTGAATTTTATTTTAAATAAATAGAATTTTAATTAAAATTATTGTTGACTATAGCGATTAATCGATTTAATCGGCACGAACAACAAATTGACATTTTAATATAAATATCACATAATAATTTATTTATAAAAAATAATTATTATACAATTAATATATATTAAAAGGTATTTTAATTAAAACAAAATAAATAATAAAAATTATTTAAGTTAATTAGGACTTAGGTTCAATATGGCAGCTTTGAGGGTGTATGATATGGGGATTAGGCTTGGGCACGTTGGATCTGAAGGGTCTAAAAATCCAATGGCCAGATCTGCAAGGTTATGGTAGTCTAGCGCTAGGTGTGAGCACCTGATCCCTGAACAAGTAATTTACAAAAAAATAGAAGGGAGTGAGGGATCGAACCCTCGTCCTTCCACTCACACGCGGTTCCTCTAACCAACCCAACCAGCCAAGCAACTCGTTATACATGCGCTCCCAAACAATATACAAGATGCGCAAACACCTGAAGCAAACGCGCGCGTAAATTCAAACGAACCAGTGGGACGTTGCCACGCATTCATCTTCTTCACGAAGACCTGCAAAATCTGATAAAATTTGCTACGAAATTGCTACTATTTCTTGCGTAGCAAATAAACCTGGGAAATAGCGATTTGCACATAAACACATATAAATTTGGCGCACCTATCCCATTTTCCTCGTTTCGATCATGCGAATCTGATTATGCTCTTGATTTATCCTAATTTTATCTCTAACAAAAACCCCCAATTTGAAACCAAGAACCCTAATTCGTACAACAATGGTGATTCACGGTTTAAGCATACAAATCACAATTAAACCACCCAGAAACATCAAGGAGACCAAGAATAATCAAGATACACAATTAATTTGCTATGGATGTGCATGAATCGTTCTAATCGACCATGACTTTAAAAGCACATACCTCGGTTAATTGGAGGGTTATCTGGGGGTTTTGATGCTAGGCTAATATCCCCTCACCTTCAGAATGCCACGAGCAAGCTATTGCAACCTTTGAATCTTGTTAAAACACCCTAATTGCTTGAAACCGAATTCCAGTTTGGTGAAGGATTTTTGTGTTCTTGAATGTGCCTCTTTGTCCCGAATTTCCAACCCCTAGTCCCTTGGTTTGTCTTTACTACTTATAGGGAACAAGATTAGGTCAACAAAAAGAGCCCAAAGCCTTTGCATCCAATCTTACCATATTTGTGAAAATTTGATTTGCCTCTTGATTCCAAACCTTCTATTTTGGCCAAAATTTGTATCAATCCTTTCCATACCCTTTTGTCACGAAAATAGACTATATTTTGGCATTAATGTTGATTGGAAATCAACAAAATATAATCCATAACAAAATATTTGATTTTTCCATTTATTTAAATCATTAAAAATCCATTTTAAATGAAATAAATTTGTATAAAATCAAATAAAATGTTTATTATTCGTGGCATGTGTTTTGGATAACTTATGGACCAAGTTCAACTTATACAAGCATGGGCCTATTTGTAAAAAATCCAATTTGAACCTCCCTTTTTCACATTTGGTCCTCCAAAATCACCTAACTTTGATCAAGCGTATCTCACTCAATTTTTAAGATATGAAGGAGATCTAATTCTTTTTGGAAACCTCAGGAGGTCCTCTACAAGCCACTTTGGAACATATTTCTCATTTGAATCTTTTATCTTGATCATATCCTCTTTGGGAAAAAACTGCTTTTGGAGGATGCCTGAAAATGACCTGTAATCTTTTTCCTTGTATCTCTTAAATGAAGCACTTCTAGCCTTGGCTTGTGAGACACAAAGTTGTAGAGAATCCAATTTCCTTCAAAATAGGCTTTGAGTGGGGAATTTTTGATGTTCCATGTGAAAGTTATGCCCAGTCAAAGTTGGGTTGACTTTCTCCTAAGAAACCCTAATTTGAACCTTTTTGCATTTGTTCATCTCTGAGTTTCTATTAATGGAATCATGATCAATCTTTGATCAAATGATGGTTATGCACCTCTATACTTGATGTTTAACCAATGATCATAGTTTGAATCATGCTTTGATTGCAGTTGACCTTCAGGTTTGAATCAGTTGACTGTGGATCTTGGGGATTGTTTGAGCAAAGCTTTGGCATTGAATCTTGAACCTTGAATCATTGTGAATGGAACATGGAGGGCAAATTTTGGGGTATGACAGTTGCCCCTGTTCAATCTTCTTGAACCTGAAGAGGTAGAAGATGATTGGACACTGAAATGCCCTGAAATTTGCTTGCGTAGGGAAGGAGTTCCGCAGGAGATGGGCTTATAGATGCCACCCATTTGTTTGACAAGATGCTTGTCCAGAGCATATGCTCTTCATACCAGGATCATATTAATTGTATCTGAAGATACGGAGTAATGTCTTACATAAGACTACTTGAAGAGGTTTTTAGACGGAGATGGGATGTCTTAAACAAGATTAACCTAAAGAGGTTCCTGGAAAGGAAATGAAAACGTCTTAAACAGTATTACCTAGAAAGGTATGATATGTCCTACACAAGACTAACCTAGAAAAGGTTTTTTTTTGAAAAGGATGTAATACGTCTTACACAAGACTCGCTTGGAAAGGCTCCTAGATAGGATACGAGATATCTTAAACAAGATTTACCTAGAGAGGTTCCTATAAAGGATAAGATACGTTTTAAACAAAACTAACTAGAAAGGTTCCTATAAAGGGAATGATGAGTTTTAAACAAAACTATCTAAAAAGATTCCTATAAAGGATATGAAATGTTTTAAACAAAATATCTAAAAAGATTCCTATAGAGGATATGAAACGTTTTAAA
Source organism: Vicia villosa (assembly GCF_029867415.1). Lineage (NCBI taxonomy): Eukaryota > Viridiplantae > Streptophyta > Magnoliopsida > Fabales > Fabaceae > Vicia > Vicia villosa. The sequence continues at coordinate 48,835 of NW_026705841.1, read as the reverse complement.
CAAAACCATCTAAAAAGATTCCTATAAAGGATGCGAAACGTTTTAAAAAAAACTATCTAAAAAGATTCCTATAAAGGATATGAAACGTTTTAAACAAAACTATCTAAAAAGATTCCTATAAAGGATATGAAACGTTTTAAACAAAACTATCTAAAAAGATTCCTATAAAGGATATGAAATGTTTTAAACAAAACTATCTAAAAAGATTCCTATAAAGGATATGAAACGTTTTAAACAAAACTATCTAAAAAGATTCCTATAGAGGATATGAAATGTTTTAAACAAAACCATCTAAAAAGATTCCTATAAAGGATGCGAGCGTTTTAAACGGAATTACCTAGAAAGGTTTGGGATATGTCTTAAACAAGACTGCTTGGGAAGGTTAGGATAGTTATCTTGGACAAGACTACCTGGAAAGGTAAGAAACTGTTTGATTGCTTCTGGATTGCCTTTGAAGAAAGACTTGGAATGAAGTACTAGAATTGTATATGTTAAGATTGAATCGTTGATACGATCGTGTTTGCGTGGTAATGTGATGATAACATCCTCTTGATTATGAAGTGACCTGAAAAGGCAGCGTTAGTTGTATGCAATGTCATGATGCATGTGTCATGTAACGAGATTCTCAAAATAAATGAGAATTATGCATGTATGCTTATCCCACACTGCGGGATGTGAATGGTACAGGCGTGAGAAGATCAAATATGCAACAATGCTTTTTGTATGATGCCAATGTGACTTCCCGAATATTGGAAATTTTGAGAGACGTGCCCCTTAATCTGAAGGAGGGACCTTTCGAGGGAACTCGAATTTCACCATGTCTTGCCTGATATGCATTGCCCCGGTGTTTGAATTCTTGAAAGATATGCCCCCCAGTCAATAGGATTCTGGATTGTATGCCCTTTGTAGCAACCTGCCTAAAAATTTAACTTAGAGAGTCGCCACCTATTCTGAAGGGCGAATAGGAAACCCTACGCAGTATAGAGATCAGGGTAAGATACTATATTCAGGTCGAGGGAAGGTGTTAGGCACCCTCAACCCTTTCCTATGGCTTTGAATCTAAGGTAAAGGTTTATAGCAAAAATTGAGGTTTATAGCTAAGGAAGTGAATAGGGGGAAAATTGAGATTTTGAGGAAGGGGACTCGCCTTGTTGCCAAGTGCCTACGTATCTCCTTATGGAGAATCAGAGTCAACGTAGTTCGGGGAGGGTTGTACGCCATTTAGAGTTGGAATTTGATTTGATATGTGTTTTTTAGAGGCTTTTTGGTTAGCCTATCGCAGTTTGTTTGTATTGTTAATTGAATGGAGTTTAGAATTATTAGGGTTTAGGGCGTACAACCCTGATTTGGCACAATTAACCGCAATGATCAATAGGTTTGATCACCATGGTTAAAAGATTTGAAATTTGCATCACTATCAATTTTAATCGATTGATTCGATCATCACTAATAATGAATTAAGGTATTTTTTTTTTTAATTTTATAGAATTTTTATATGCATTATTACCCCTCGTAATCGATTGATTCGATTAAAAAGAATAACAAGTTAAATCGAAGGAAAGACGGTTAATCATCACAACTAATAAAATAGTTGCAACCATTTAACCAAATAATAGAAATCAATTTTTATTTAATTAAATAACATTTTAATTAAAAATATTGTTAACCATAGCGATTAATCGATTTAATCGGCACGAATAACAAATTATAATTTTTAATAATAATATCAAATATATTTTATTTTACCAAATATAATTATTATACATAATTAATTATATAAAAGAATTAATAATAAAAAATCAATTATATTAATTAAATTTAATTAGTTAATTAGGTTTTGATTATATGAGGTTGGTTTGTGGGTACATGGTATAAGGAGCAGATTCTGGGCGTTAGATCTAAGGGGCTAATGAGTCAAGGGGTTAGATCTAAGGGTGTGTGGTACACGGTCTGGATGGGGACACACAGGATTACGCAGGAAAATTCTGAAAAAACAAATGTCTTAGGGGAGACTCGAACCCATGGTCTCCCCCTTGCAACTATCTCCACTAACCAACCCAGCTACGCACACAAGTCGTTAGCCAAACGCACGCTAGACAACAAAAGGGAAACAAATGGAATACGTGAAATTGCGCGCGCGAAATTCAAATGGACTAATAGGATGATGCCACGCCATCATCTTCCCCACTCACCCTGCAATTTTCAGAAAAAAGTAGCTACCGAATAGCTACGGTTTTGACTTCGTAGCAAACCACAAATAAAAATAGCGAATAGCTCAAACAAGAACATAAATTTTTCGCGAGCCTCTTATTCTCTTCGTCCCAACCACACGAGTTTGATGATACCCTTAATTAAATCTAATTTAACCCCTAAACGAAACCCCCAATTTGCAAACCCTAGAACTCAAAACGGCGTTAATGGCGAAACATGAATAAGACACCCAACTTCCAAATAATTGATTCAGCAACGATCAGAACAACAAGGGAAACTCAAATATGCATTCAAACTTCACTGTAAGTGCATGAAATATTCAGATCGAACGAATTTTTAGGATGACATACCTGAGTTAAATGGAGAAAGTTCTGGGGGTGTTGAAGTCGTGCGAGTATCCAGACACGTTCTAAACCTTCCAATGAAGCTTTTGCAACCTTCGGTTCTTGTTGAAATCTCCTAGAACTCCAAAACCGAATTCACCTTTTTGAAGCTTTTTTTTTTGTTCTTGCTTATGCCTCTTTGCTCCAGAAATTCGTCCCCTAATCCTATGGCTTGTGTTTGGTACTTATAGGAGAATAGAATTAGGTCAAGAAAAGAATTAAAAAGCCTTTGAATCAAATCTTTCCATGTTTGAGAAATTGATTTGATTTCTTGAATTCTAAGCTACCATATTTAGCCCAATTTGTATTAATTCTTTCTTGATCCAATTGCCACGAAATTAGAAATATTTTGGACATTAATTCTGATTAAATCCAATCCCTATGCATATATTTAACCAAATATTTGATTTTCTACTTAATTAAACTATTTTAAATCATTAAAAAATGAAATAAAATTGTATAATTTAGATAAAAAAAGTGAAATTCGTGGCATGTTGTTTGGATCACTTATGAATCAAGTTTGGATCATAAAATATAGGCCCATTTGCAAGAAAATCAAATTGGACCTCCTTTATTTCACATTTGGTCCCTCTAAATTGCTTAACTTTGATCAAGCATATCTCCTTCAATTTTTGAGCTACGAAGGAGTTCTAATACTTTTTGGAAACCTCAAGAGGTCCTCTACAAGCCACTCTGGAATATATTTTTCATTTGGAGCTTTTATCTTGATCATATCCTCTTTGGGAAAAAACTGCTTTTGAAGGATGCTTGAGAATGACCTGTAATCTTTTGCCTTGTATCTCTTAAATGAAGCATTTCTAGCCTTGGCTTGTGAGACACAAAGTTGTAGAGAATTCAATTTCCTTCAAAATAGGCTTTGAGTGGGGAATTTCTGATGTTCCATGTGAAAGTTATGCCCAGTCAAAGTTGGGTTGACTTTCTCCTAAGAAACCCTAATTTGAACTTTTTCATATTTGTTCATCTCTGAGTTTCTATTAATGGAATCATGATCAATTCTTGATCAACTGATGGTTATGCACCCCATACTTGATGTTTGCCCAATGATTATGGTTTGAATCATGCATTGATTGTGATTGACCTTTCAGTTTGAATTTGCTGACTGTGAATTATCTGGATCATTTGAATGAGCCATGTCCTGAGATTTGTACTTGCCTTTGTTATGAGAGAAGTGGGGGAGGCAAATTTTGGGGTATGACAGCTGCCCCTATTTAATTATCTTGGATTGGGTGACAAGAGGGTGTGTAGACCTCGCGTCGTTCCGATCGAAGAGTTATTAAATACTGGAAGACCCCTAAATTTGCCTTGAATTTGAGTATGGATGAAGAGAAATGCCCTGCTAACGCCTGAGTCTTACATAGCGAGGACCTTTGTTGGTTGTGTAATCGGCTTGCTATGGCCAGCAAGCCTCCGTAGTTTGCGAACCCCTCACTTACCATAGTGCTGGTAAGCTACTCGCAGTTTGTGAATTTCTCACTTACCATAGTGCTGGTAAGCTACTCGCAGTTTGTGGATTTCTCACTTACCATAGTGCTGGTAAGCTACTCGTATTTTGTGAATTTCTCACTTACCATGGTGCTGGTAAGCTACTCGCAGTTTGTATCTCTCACTTACCATAGTGCTGATAAGCTACTCGCGGTTTGTATCTCTCACTTACCATAGTTCTGGCAAGCTACTCGCAGTTTGTATCTCTCACTTACCATAGTTCTGGCAAGCTACTCGCAGTTTGTATCTCTCGCTTACCATAGTTCTGGCAAGCTACTCGCAGTTTGTATCTCTCGCTTACCATAGTTCTGGCAAACTACTCGCAGTTTATATCTCTCACTTACCATAGTTCTGGCAAGCTACGCGCAGTTTGTATCTCTCACTTACCATAGTTCTGGCAAGCTACTCGCGGTTTGTATCTCTCACTTACCATAGTTCTGGCAAGCTACGTCGCAGTTTGTATCTCTCACTTACCATAGTGCTGGTAAGCTACTCGCAGTTTGTATCTCTCACTTACCATAGTTCTGGTAAGCTACTCGCAGTTTGTGTCTCTCACTTACCATAGTTCTGGCAAGCTACGCGCAGTTTGTATCTCTCACTTACCATAGTTCTGGCAAGCTACTTACAGTTTGTATCTCTCACTTACCATAGTTCTGGCAAGCTACTCGCAGTTTATATCTCTCACTTACCATAGTTCTGGCAAGCTACTCGCGGTTTATATCTCTCACTTACCATAGTTCTGGCAAGCTACTCGCAGTTTGTATCTCTCACTTACCATAGTTCTGGCAAGCTACTCGCGGTTTGTATCTCTCACTTACCATAGTTCTGGCAAGCTACTCGCAGTTTGTATCTCTCACTTACCATAGTTCTGGCAAGCTACTCGCAGTTTATATCTCTCACTTACCATAGTTCTGGCAAGCTACTCGCGGTTTGTATCTCTCACTTACCATAGTGCTGGTAAGCTACTCGCAGTTTGTGGACCCCAATAGGATTGCTTGCTATAGTTCTAGCAAGTTCACCTGTACCAATAGGATCATTTGTCCTAGTTCGGACAATTCACTTGCACCAAAGGAATTACCTGCCATAGTTCTGACAAGCGTACCTGCATAAGAGTGATCGCCTGCTATAGTTCTAGCGAACTTACCTGCATGGAAAAGATTCACCTGTTCGGAGACTCACGACTCGAGGGTCGGAGAAAATACACCAATCACAACACGAGGGTTGGAAACTAGGCTTTTGTAGTATGATTTGAATTTTGATGTAATAGTGAGACGGGAACTGATTACCAGACGGGAACTGGGTTTAATGATGGTTTGGACTGCCAATAGAAATTGGGCTTTTGTGATGTGTAAATGCACTAGATGATATGCGTATGCTAATGCGTATGTATGTATGCTAATGATGATGCAATCCCGAGATTTTATCTCCTTAAACCCATTGAGCTTGTTTACTCCATGCTTGCACTTATACCCTGACTATGCTTATGCTGGCTTTGTAATGTTTATGTATGCTTATGCTTATGCGTATGTTTGGTTGACGTAATGAGTGGAACGAAGTAATGTCTTCTGTAAGATTACCTGAAAAGGTCTTTTTGGAATGGAAGTGAATGTTTGTCTTAAAGAAGACTATCTGAAATGATTTTTCGACATGGTAGCAATTTGTCTTAGAGAAGACCACCTGTAAAGGCTCTTAGCGTAGATAGAAATTTGTCTTAAAGAAGATTACTTGAAAAAGTTCTTAGCAAGGGATGAAGAATGTCTTTAAAGATGACTACCTGAAAAGGTTGAAAGATGTCTTAAAGAAGACTACCTGAAGAGGTTCTTGAGAGGGATGACGAATTGTTTTTTTTTGAAAGGGACTACCTGAAAAGGTGCTTAGGACAAGAATGTCTCGAAGAAGGCTACCTGAAAAGGTGCTTAGAAAAGTAATGTCTTAAAGAAGACTACCTGAAAAGGAACTTAGAAAAGGAATGTCTTGAATAAGATTACCTGAAAAGGTACTTAGAAATGACTATGATCGTCTTAAATAAGACTGCTTAAAGAGGTTTCTAGAAAGGATCGTAGGATTTGTCTTAAAGCAGACCACATAAAGAGTTACGGTGTAATGTATCAACCAATGTATGTAATGCATGATTTGTATGTATTTGCATGATGCTTCAATGATAGGTTGTTGATAACCAAAGCGTGTATATTTTGCTAATGTTGTAAAGTTGTTGGGTAAGGTGGGGTGTGATGCTAGCGCGATTTCCCAATACCTGTTTTGTTTGAACTTTGAAGATCGTAGTTAGGAGAAAGATTTGTTCGATGTTGTAAAGTGCGAGAACGCCTTTTTCCTTTTGTCGTGTGTCTTGCGGATTTGATATCCATTGCCCCAGTATTTTCATGGAGAAAGATGCTTATGAAGGAAATGCCCCAGGGAATAGCCTTGTCATATGCTTCGATGTTTAGATTGAAGGGTGTGCCCCTGATCTCCAGGTCATGGAAGGTTATCCATAGTGTTCTATCCTCTGAATTTGAATTCTTCCCATGTCTGACATGCCCCTGTTTGAGATTGCTTTGAGATGTGCCCCAAGTCGATTGAACCTTAGGAAGATTGCCCCTAGTTAATAGGATGTTCGATTGTATGTCCCTGTGCTCTTTGAAAATTTTTTTTGCCCCTGTTCAGGAGAACCCCCTAGATGTGGTTCCCCCGACTCCAGGGTCTTTATTAGAAATGATCACCTTTGATTAACCCATTTCGAGATTCCCTCGAAGCTAAGTGTATACTCGTAGATGGTGTTGTACTTTTTGAGAAGTAGCTCCAATGGAATGCGTATGCAAGTTTTGAAATCGAAGTCCGTTATGAATTAGGACTGGATGGTTTTGAAAAGAATGCTTGAAGAAGCATAGAAGTAGTTTTAGCAAACATAGGAGTCAGTATAACAAATTCCTGCTTAATATGCTTTCGTAGTTAACCTTGCCTCAATTAGGACTTTTAAATGTTGTAACTTGGCCTGGTTCATGTTTTAAGAAACAATGGATATAAGGCTCAAAATTTTATTTATCCCACCCCTTTCTCCTTGATGTTCTCCAGATCCTAAAAATCCGCCTAATCCAATGGGTGTGCGTTGTTTGCAAGAGAATCGTTTCAGTTTCGGTGTTGAGCAGAAGCCTTAGTAGAGATCCAAACTTTGATGACACATGTTGTAAAGATCCAAGCATTGATGTGAAGCTTTGATGGTTTAGCAGTCTCAAGATTATCCTTTGTATTTCGCCTTTGTTTTCATCCCTTATTTTTGCATGAGCTAATTCTTTTGAATTTAACCCATCGGGATGCCCCAATTTTGCCTAAGTCTTTTTGTTTCCTTTTATAGAATTTTCATTTTGACTTAGCGGGTTTTTTTTTATTCTTGAAAGCTGCTTTTGAGATTGATTCTTGGATATTGCATGTTGTGACTGCTAAGTTGATTTTGATTTGCAAGCTTCGCCTTTGATACTTCCTCGATCTTGAATGATGTAATGAGGGAGAAGATTGTTGTAAATGTTATCTCCATTATTTCCTCATTCTTAGATGAGTGCGAGGAAGAAGATGTGCTCGAACCTTTGCTTTGCTTGATCCTTATGCTTGAACCCTTGCTTGAATCCTTGCTCGGATTGACTGATTCTCTTGACAACCAAAATACATCATTGAGTTAGTTGACATCTACCCTGCCCCTGGTTAAAATCAAGGTTTTTTTTTGAAAAGTAGAAACAAAACTCCAACTCCTGGCTCGAGGGGGTAACGAGGGATTAACATCCTTATATCTCCACTGTTTGGGAAATGAAACAATGCCTGTACATCCTCGGCTCGGTCTTACTTTGAAAGCATATATTTAGCTGGACTTATTTTTTGTATTCGTCATTCTCCCTCAAGTTTGTTAATAACCCTAAAAATAGAAGTGTGTGACTGGAAAGTCGTAGTAGTGTGCGAATGAATCGACTCAAAAACCTGCATGGTCATCCCATTAGAATTGTTAATTCGAAGGTACAACTTTTATCTTGAGTGGCACTTAGCGATCGTAGAGGTTGAAGTTTTGAGCATGATAGACACATATTGACCCTAGGGATAATCTCCTTTGTAGATCCATCGACTTGGTTTTACTCCTTAGTTAATGAACTTGTAGAAGTGGGGGTAATCTCGGATTCTCCTTGGACATATCAAACCTGTCGGGAATGAACTGTTAGCGGTGGGTTTTCGTCGTACCGGAACTTCATGAGTCTCCTTTGACTGAACCTCTTTTGCCTTTCATAAGGATAGTATCACACCATTCGTAACCTTTAGAATTTGTAGATTCATAAGGAGGACCTATGACCCTTTCGCCCCTTGGTGTGGGGTTAACACACGTCGCCTTCTCTCCATCGTATTTACGCATCTTTGTTCAGGAATTTGCCCCAGTTGGACTAATCCTTGCCCCCAGGTTATCGTGGAGCGTCCTTGAAAGTTTGATATGTTCTAAGATGAACCCCTTATGACTAGATACCCCTTGGGTGTATCTATGAGGGAACTTCTTTGTTGAACTAATCCTTGCTCGATGATAACCTTTATTGTATTTATGATCCTGTTATGACAAGGCATGGACATGCGGCTGGCATGGCGAAAGGCATCTTTTTTTTTCTTTAGCAAGACTAAGATCTTTTATTCTCCTTGCTCCGTAGTCTACGATCCTTTGATTTTTTGGGAGTTTCGGGGAACCGGCTAGCATGGTTGGTATGGATGCGGGCGAAGATAGAAACGCAAATGTGAATGTATGAATGCATGAAAATGCAAATGTACGCGTAAGCGAGAGACTCCTTGTATTGTAACTCCGTGTATGCAATGCAGACGTGTAACATATGATCCTAGGGATAGCCTTAGAGGCGACATTAGACCCTCTTGGAATCTTTGCAAGATAGATGTTATGACACGCTAAGAGAAATCCCTTGGATTCGAGAGTATGTAGAAGATAGCGGCTAGTGACCGTTCAATGACAGTCACTAAATCTCATGACCATCGAGAGGCCAATCAACGTGTACCAATGAATTTGTCCCTCGTGGGAAGGTTCTCTATGCAGAACACAGCCTATCTAAGGACGATATGGACGAAGAAAAATCCCTACAGGCTAGGGATGTGATGTGTAAATGGAGATCCAAACCCTACAAGTTAGAGGGTGCGCGGGAATAAGCATGGAGTGACCGTTCAGGACAGTCACTAGATTTCATAGCCATCGAGAGGCCAATCGAACGCATGCTAGTGAAGTTGTCCTTCGGGGAAGGACGCGTCATTGTGAAAACACGTGGATGTAACAGAAAATCCCTATATGCTAGGGAATACGTAGTAGCAAGCACGGGGTGACCGTTCACGACAATCACCGAATCGCATGGCCATCGAGAGGCCAATTGACGTGCGTTAATGGAAATGTCCTTCGTGGGAAGGACGCGTAGTTGTAAGAATACAAGGATATAAAAATAAAATCCCCACAGGCTAGGGGATGCGTAGATGGTGATGTCCTTCGTGGGAAAGACATGGTCTTTAGGAATTTGTGTCCCTACAGGCTAGGGACCACTTAGGAGTACCTGCAAAAATGGCAATGCATAGATATTCGAAGTATATATGTTGCAAACACATAATAAGCACATAAACACGAAAGTCCTAGGTTCATAGGTTCGACGTAACGGCTCTAGGGAGCCTACCCTTTTTTTTGGGAGTGTTCTAGAAGGTCTCATGAGGTCGTTCGTAGCCTCTGAGACTTTTTGTCTCTTCGGATTTTAGAACAACTCATTTTATCCATGAGGTTCGAATTTTTGGGGTAGGTTCTCGGAGAGATCAGCCAAGTATCCAGTCCTGCCCTCAACAAAGTCAAGCCTCGTTTTGGACATTTCCGAATACTCAACCCACTCCGAGTGGAGTTATCAATGAGACTCGTAGGAGATTCATACTCCCCTATTGATCTCAAAGTTAACTCCCACACTTAGGGTTTAAACAAATAATTTATAATATCCCGACAATATAAAAAGCAGCAATTGTATATAAGCGACCAAAGCAGTATTTATTTAAATTATAATAAAATAAATAAATAAAATTACTGTAAATAGATGTAGATAAATAAACAAATGAATTTAAATTTGAATATTTAAAAACAAACTAACCTCGAAGTCCCGCCGCTTATAATTTGACAATATAGTATGACAGTAATTAAATAAAAATTTAAATTACTGTAGTTTAAGGCTGTAAATAAATTAATAAATTTAAATTTAAATATTTAAAAACTAACCTTGGATTCCGGCCGCTTATAACAATGCAGTAGAAAAAATATTTAAATAAAATATTAATTTAAATTGAGGTGAAATAAATGTATTTATAAATAAATAAATAAATAAAAATTTAAATATTTATATAAAAAATAAACCCTAAAATTGGCGAGTTAGCCAAACCCTAAAAATGGCAAATTGGTCAAACCCTAAAAGTTTGCCAAACCTAAACCCTGCCAAAACCTATAGGAGCATAGTAATTACCATTAAGTGTTCCCCAACAGAGTCGCCAGCTGTAGCAACCTGCCTAAAAATTTAACTTAGAGAGTCGCCACCTATTCTGAAGGGCGAATAGGAAACCCTACGCAGTATAGAGATCAGGGTAAGATACTATATTCAGGTCGAGGGAAGGTGTTAGGCACCCTCAACCCTTTCCTATGGCTTTGAATCTAAGGTAAAGGTTTATAGCAAAAATTGAGGTTTATAGCTAAGGAAGTGAATAGGGGGAAAATTGAGATTTTGAGGAAGGGGACTCGCCTTGTTGCCAAGTGCCTACGTATCTCCTTATGGAGAATCAGAGTCAACGTAGTTCGGGGAGGGTTGTACGCCATTTAGAGTTGGAATTTGATTTGATATGTGTTTTTTAGAGGCTTTTTGGTTAGCCTATCGCAGTTTGTTTGTATTGTTAATTGAATGGAGTTTAGAATTATTAGGGTTTAGGGCGTACAACCCTGATTTGGCACAATTAACCGCAATGATCAATAGGTTTGATCACCATGGTTAAAAGATTTGAAATTTGCATCACTATCAATTTTAATCGATTGATTCGATCATCACTAATAATGAATTAAGGTATTTTTTTTTTTAATTTTATAGAATTTTTATATGCATTATTACCCCTCGTAATCGATTGATTCGATTAAAAAGAATAACAAGTTAAATCGAAGGAAAGACGGTTAATCATCACAACTAATAAAATAGTTGCAACCATTTAACCAAATAATAGAAATCAATTTTTATTTAATTAAATAACATTTTAATTAAAAATATTGTTAACCATAGCGATTAATCGATTTAATCGGCACGAATAACAAATTATAATTTTTAATAATAATATCAAATATATTTTATTTTACCAAATATAATTATTATACATAATTAATTATATAAAAGAATTAATAATAAAAAATCAATTATATTAATTAAATTTAATTAGTTAATTAGGTTTTGATTATATGAGGTTGGTTTGTGGGTACATGGTATAAGGAGCAGATTCTGGGCGTTAGATCTAAGGGGCTAATGAGTCAAGGGGTTAGATCTAAGGGTGTGTGGTACACGGTCTGGATGGGGACACACAGGATTACGCAGGAAAATTCTGAAAAAACAAATGTCTTAGGGGAGACTCGAACCCATGGTCTCCCCCTTGCAACTATCTCCACTAACCAACCCAGCTACGCACACAAGTCGTTAGCCAAACGCACGCTAGACAACAAAAGGGAAACAAATGGAATACGTGAAATTGCGCGCGCGAAATTCAAATGGACTAATAGGATGATGCCACGCCATCATCTTCCCCACTCACCCTGCAATTTTCAGAAAAAAGTAGCTACCGAATAGCTACGGTTTTGACTTCGTAGCAAACCACAAATAAAAATAGCGAATAGCTCAAACAAGAACATAAATTTTTCGCGAGCCTCTTATTCTCTTCGTCCCAACCACACGAGTTTGATGATACCCTTAATTAAATCTAATTTAACCCCTAAACGAAACCCCCAATTTGCAAACCCTAGAACTCAAAACGGCGTTAATGGCGAAACATGAATAAGACACCCAACTTCCAAATAATTGATTCAGCAACGATCAGAACAACAAGGGAAACTCAAATATGCATTCAAACTTCACTGTAAGTGCATGAAATATTCAGATCGAACGAATTTTTAGGATGACATACCTGAGTTAAATGGAGAAAGTTCTGGGGGTGTTGAAGTCGTGCGAGTATCCAGACACGTTCTAAACCTTCCAATGAAGCTTTTGCAACCTTCGGTTCTTGTTGAAATCTCCTAGAACTCCAAAACCGAATTCACCTTTTTGAAGCTTTTTTTTTTGTTCTTGCTTATGCCTCTTTGCTCCAGAAATTCGTCCCCTAATCCTATGGCTTGTGTTTGGTACTTATAGGAGAATAGAATTAGGTCAAGAAAAGAATTAAAAAGCCTTTGAATCAAATCTTTCCATGTTTGAGAAATTGATTTGATTTCTTGAATTCTAAGCTACCATATTTAGCCCAATTTGTATTAATTCTTTCTTGATCCAATTGCCACGAAATTAGAAATATTTTGGACATTAATTCTGATTAAATCCAATCCCTATGCATATATTTAACCAAATATTTGATTTTCTACTTAATTAAACTATTTTAAATCATTAAAAAATGAAATAAAATTGTATAATTTAGATAAAAAAAGTGAAATTCGTGGCATGTTGTTTGGATCACTTATGAATCAAGTTTGGATCATAAAATATAGGCCCATTTGCAAGAAAATCAAATTGGACCTCCTTTATTTCACATTTGGTCCCTCTAAATTGCTTAACTTTGATCAAGCATATCTCCTTCAATTTTTGAGCTACGAAGGAGTTCTAATACTTTTTGGAAACCTCAAGAGGTCCTCTACAAGCCACTTTGGAATATATTTTTCATTTGGAGCTTTTATCTTGATCATATCCTCTTTGGGAAAAAACTGCTTTTGAAGGATGCCTGAGAATGACCTGTAATCTTTTGCCTTGTATCTCTTAAATGAAGCATTTCTAGCCTTGGCTTGTGAGACACAAAGTTGTAGAGAATTCAATTTCCTTCAAAATAGGCTTTGAGTGGGGGAATTTCTGATGTTCCATGTGAAAGTTATGCCCAGTCAAAGTTGGGTTGACTTTCTCCTAAGAAACCCTAATTTGAACCTTTTCATATTTGTTCATCTCTGAGTTTCTATTAACGGAATCATGATCAATTCTTGATCAACTGATGGTTATGCACCCCATACTTGATGTTTTCCCAATGATTATGGTTTGAATCATGCATTGATTGTGATTGACCTTTCAGTTTGAATTTGCTGACTGTGAATTATCTGGATCATTTGAATGAGCCATGTCCTGAGATTTGTACTTGCCTTTGTTATGAGAGAAGTGGGAGGAGGCAAATTTTGGGGTATGACACCCTTGTTCTAGGAAAACCCTCTGAACGTGGTTTCCCCATCTAAGGGTTTTTATCAGGAATGATCGTCTTTGATTAGACCGATTTAGAGGTCTCCTTGATGCTAAGTGTTGGTTTGAAGCAGATGCTGAGTCATGCGTTTCGGTCGCGCCTGACGGATAGTGATTTGCTGAGTACTCATGAATGAGGTGATGTCTGCTATAAGATTACCTGAAGAGGTCCTTGGAAAGAATGAGAAATTGTCTTAAACAAGACTGCGCTTTAAACAAAGCTCAAAGGGATATGTTTGTGAGGAGTGTCAAAAATATTCCTATAGAGGACAAGGACTGTTTTTGTGGTGTTTTAAACAAAACTTAGGAAAAGACATCTTGGAGAAGATTACCCCTAGAAAGGACGGTGAATTGTCTTAGAAAAGACTCTGTACTTTAAACAAAGTTTGACAAGGTTCTTGAAAGCATAAGAGAAGTTTGAATATGTCTTAAAAGACTAACTAAAAAAAGTTAAGAGATGTCTTACAGAAGACTACCTAGAAAAGGTTCTTGGAAAGGAATATGTCTTAGAGAAGACTGTCTGAAAGGGTTTGAAAAATAGAAAGGGTAAGGAGGCGGGTCTTTAAAAGACTGTCTGAACAAGGCTCCTAGAAAGGGTAAAAAGTATTTGAACATGTCTTAAAGAAGACTATATGGACAGATTGAGAAATGTCCTATAAAGGATCCTGGACAGGATGTGAGAGTGGTATTGACGCCATCTAATACTGAGTGACCTTTGCAACATGCCCCTAGGTAATGGACTTGCCCCATGGGCTATTCAGCGTCCTTGAGAGATTCTATGGATCTTGATCAGATTGCCCCATGTAAATGGGAAAATGACGGGTTATGCCCCGTGTATATCTTAGCTATCTCAGTCATGTGCAAGAGATGCTTCTTCTTTTGATAAGCTTCTTTTTTTAGAAGCTATTTCATCCGCCGGTAGGATTTTTTAGTCATTAGCCATGCCTCATGCAACTTCTCCCTGATGTTTAAACATCTGAATCCACATAGACAAATGTACTTTGTAATGAAATTCATAAGATGCGAATGCATATGTCTGTCTTGAAAGTTTAAAAACATTTTTTGAGTAAAACGAAGTTTTTTTTTGTAAGAAAGTGATATCAACTCAAGAGTTATAGTAGACCTTAAGGAGTCGGGATACCTTTGGTAACGGTATGCTTTCGAACTAACCATGCTTCAGTTAGGACTTTTAAGGGTTGTAACGTGGCCTGGTTCACGGTTTAAAGAAACAAAAGATAGAGGCTCAAAGTTCATTTGTACCCATCCCCATCTTCGTGATGTTCTCCTGTCCTATGCTCAGTTAACTATGCATTTAGTCTCCAAAAGAATTTGGGAATTATGACGTTGACATTTATGATGGTTCAAAAAACAGAAGTTTACTTTGCAAAGGCAGTCATCCTCCTTTCTTTTCTTTTGTGAGGGTATGTAATGACCTCTTTTCGACTTTAATATCCCTAACTTTTGCCTGAACTGTTCGTTTTAAAACTACAGTCAGCGGGATGCCCCAATTTTGCCTAAGTCTCCTTAATAGGTTTTGACTTAGCAGGCCCTTGCATTGCTTTCTTTTTCTTTGCGGACATTGACTGCCGGACGATGATGGGGAACCATCGGTGATTATGTTCAAAGGAACAAATTGGAATAATTAAGTTAACTGAGCAACTACCCTACCCCAGGTTATGTATTAAGGGTTTTATTTTATATGAAGGAAAACTCCTACTTCTTTAGGCTCAAAGGGGTTGACGAGGGATTAACATCCTTATATCTCCGTTATTTAGGAATTGTAACAATGCCTGTACATCGTGAACACGGTCTGTTCGAAAGCATAATGTATGAAATTGTGGTATCGTTTTCGTCATTCTCCCTCTAAAGGTGTACGACTTTAATCGAGAGTTGAATATCACAAAGAAGAAAACCAAGTAAAAACACAGTTTTAAATATAGTGAGAACACTAGGAATGAATCAAGACAAACATAAGCAATGCATTAATGATTGTTGTAAAGTACATAGCATATGTCATAAGACTAATGTTTAAACAAACGGAAAGAAATTGCGAATGAAAACAAAACTAATGATCTAAGAAATCCTCTTTCTAACCACCTATTGCTTTAGATTTGCTAGGATCTTCGAACTCAATGAGCCCTTCTTCAATCAAATCTTGGATCTTGTGCTTTAACGGCCCACAGTCCTCTGTATCATGGCCAGGACTGTCTAAATGATAAGCGCACCTAGCACGATGTTTGTACCTGGGAGCGGGGTTAGCTGGAGTTGAGTATGGAGGCAGCAGAGTTATCAAGTTCTGACTGAGTAGATGTTGCAGAGCTTGAGACAGCGGCATGTGCAATGGAGTAAACGATCGTTTTGGCTTGGACCTCCAGGTGCGTTGGCCACCCTGTTGCTTTTGCTGATCCATTGATCTCTTCTGCTGAAATCTTGTTGGATAATATGGTTGGGATGTTAGGTTATCCTTCCCAATGGTCCCTTGTTCTAGAGATAGAAGAGGAATCTTCTCTTAATGTCATGAAAATGATGTGTATGCCATGCATGATATGCATGATATCCTTTTTTCTTCTTTTTTTTGAATAAAATACGATGCAAGAATGCCCATGATGTATGATGAATGGAAAAAGGAATAATAAAAAAAATAATGATCAACACATATATATACATATTGCATAAATCACATAAGTTCATAGGTTCGACGTAGCGGCTCTTGGGAGCCAACCTTTTAATAGGGGGTGTTCTAGAAGGTCTCATGGGGTCGTTCGTAGCCTCCGAGACTTTTTGTCTCTTCGGATTTTAGAACGACTCATTTTATCCATGAGGTTCGAATTTTTGGGGTAGGTTCCCGGAGAGATCAGCCAAGTATCCAGTCCAGCCCTCAACAAAGTCAAGCCTCGTTTTGGACCTTTCCGAATACTCAACCCACTCCGAGTGGAGTTATCAATGAGACTCGTAGGCGATTCATACTCCCCTATTGATCTCAAAGTTAACTCCCACACTTAGGGTTTTAACATATTACATAATGCCAGCAGTATATATAAAAATATAACAATTAGGCAATTAAATATAAATATATTAACATAAACAATTAAATATAAACATATTATAAACAATTAAATATTTTTAGACAAAAAACAAAAAAATAATTGCAAACCCTAAAAAAGGCGAATTAGCCAAACCCTAAAAAGTTGTCAAACCTAAACCCTGCCAAAACCTATAGGAGCATAGTATTCACCATTATAGTTGTCCCCAGCAGAGTCGCCAGCTGTAGCAACCTGCCCTAAAAATTTAGCTTTTAGAGTCGCCACCTATTCTACCAAGGCGAATAGGAAACCTCGCGCAGTTAAGAGATCAGGGTAAGATACTATATTCAGGTCGAGGGAAGGTGTTAGGCACCCTCAACCCTTTCCTAAAGGTTAACATTGCAAAGATGAAGGTTTGTGGCAAAAGATAAAGAAAGATGACAGACAGTAAATAGGGTTAAAGGCTAATTATTTGAACATGATTAGAGTTTGGAAGAGGGGGAAAATTGAGATTTTTGGGAGGGGGACTCGCCTTGTTGCCAAGTGCCTACGTACCTCCTTAGGGAGGATCAGAGTCTACGTAGTTCGGGGGACGGGTTGTACGCCCTTAAGGTTTGAAATTTGATTTGAAGGTTTGAAGGCTTTGAATAGCCTATTGTAGATAAAAATCTGTATTTGGAGTTTGAAGTTTGAAAAATGTTTGAAAAATGTTTTGAAGTTGTTTTAGATGTTCTGGGCGTACAACCCTGATTTGGCACAATTAACCGCAATGATCAATAGGTTTGATCACCATAGTCAAAAGATTAGGGGTTTTGTACCATTACCAATTCAAATCGATTGATTCGATTATCACTAATAATGAATTAATGTATTTTATTATTTTTGTGAATTTTATTTTGTATTGTTACCCCTCATAACCGATTAATACGATTACAAATAATAACAAATTAAATTTAGAACAAGGGAGGATTAATCATCACAATCAATAAGATAATTGCAACCATTTAATCGAATATAATTGAATTTTATTTTAAATAAATAGAATTTTAATTAAAATTATTGTTGACCATAGCGATTAATCGATTTAATCGGCACGAACAACAAATTGACATTTTAATATAAATATCACATAATAATTTATTTATAAAAAATAATTATTATACAATTAATATATATTAAAAGGTATTTTAATTAAAACAAAATAAATAATAAAAATTATTTAAGTTAATTAGGACTTAGGTTCAATATGGCAGCTTTGAGGGTGTATGATATGGGGATTAGGCTTGGGCACGTTGGATCTGAAGGGTCTAAAAATCCAATGGCCAGATCTGCAAGGTTATGGTAGTCTAGCGCTAGGTGTGAGCACCTGATCCCTGAACAAGTAATTTACAAAAAAATAGAAGGGAGTGAGGGATTGAACCCTCGTCCTTCCACTCACACGCATTTCCTCTAACCAACTCAACCAGCCAAGCAACTCGTTATACATGCGCTCCCCAAATAATATACAAGATGCGCAAACACCTGAAGCAAACGCGCGCGTAAATTCAAACGAACCAGTGGGACGTTGCCACGCATTCATCTTCTTCACGAAGACCTGCAAAATCTGATAAAATTTGCTACGAAATTGCTACTATTTCTTGCGTAGCAAATAAACCTGGGAAATAGCGATTTGCACATAAACACATATAAATTTGGCGCACCTATCCCATTCTCCTCGTTTCGATCATGCGAATCTGATTATGCTCTTGATTTATCCTAATTTTATCTCTAACAAAAACCCCCAATTTGAAACCAAGAACCCTAATTCGTACAACAATGTTGATTCACGGTTTAAGCATACAAATCACAATTAAACCACCCAGAAACATCAAGGAGACCAAGAATAATCAAGATACACAATTAATTTGCTATGGATGTGCATGAATCGTTCTAATCTACCATGACTTTAAAAGCACATACCTCGGTTAATTGGAGGGTTATCTGGGGGTTTTGATGCTATGCTAATATCCCCTCACCTTCAGAATGCCACGAGCAAGCTATTGCAACCTTTGAATCTTGTTAAAACACCCTAATTGCTTGAAACCGAATTCCAGTTTGGTGAAGGATATTTGTGTTCTTGAATGTGCCTCTTTGTCCCGAATTTCCAACCCCTAGTCCCTTGGTTTGTCTTTACTACTTATAGGGAACAAGATTAGGTCAACAAAAAGAGCCCAAAGCCTTTGCATCCAATCTTACCATATTTGTGAAAATTTGATTTGCCTCTTGATTCCAAACCTTCTATTTTGGCCAAAATTTGTATCAATCCTTTCCATACCCTTTTGTCACGAAAATAGACTATATTTTGGCATTAATGTTGATTGGAAATCAACAAAATATAATCCATAACAAAATATTTGATTTTTCCATTTATTTAAATCATTAAAAATCCATTTTAAATGAAATAAATTTGTATAAAATCAAATAAAATGTTTATTATTCGTGGCATGTGTTTTGGATAACTTATGGACCAAGTTCAACTTATACAAGCATGGGCCTATTTGTAAAAAATCCAATTTGAACCTCCCTTTTTCACATTTGGTCCTCCAAAATCACCTAACTTTGATCAAGCGTATCTCACTCAATTTTTAAGATATGAAGGAGATCTAATACTTTTTGGAAACCTCAGGAGGTCCTCTATAAGCCACTTTGGAACATATTTCTCATTTGAAGCTTTTATCTTGATCATATCCTCTTTGGGAAAAAACTGCTTTTGGAGGATGCCTGAAAATGACCTGTAATCTTTTGCCTTGTATCTCTTAAATGAAGCACTTCTAGCCTTGGCTTGTGAGACACAAAGTTGTAGAGAATCCAATTTCCTTCAAAATAGGCTTTGAGTGGGGAATTTTTGATGTTCCATGTGAAAGTTATGCCCAGTCAAAGTTGGGTTGACTTTCTCCTAAGAAACCCTAATTTGAACCTTTTTGCATTTGTTCATCTCTGAGTTTCTATTAATGGAATCATGATCAATCTTTGATCAAATGATGGTTATGCACCTCTATACTTGATGTTTAACCAATGATCATAGTTTGAATCATGCTTTGATTGCAGTTGACCTTCAGGTTTGAATCAGTTGACTGTGGATCTTGGGGATTGTTTGAGCAAAGCTTTGGCATTGAATCTTGAACCTTGAATCATTGTGAATGGAACATGGAGGGCAAATTTTGGGGTATGACACCTGCCAGCACAATTCCACACAATGGGAATTATGCCCTTCACTGAATCCCCACATCATCAGGATTCAGCCCCCAACAATGATTATGAATGAATGCAAACATATATAAAACATACTTATATCATCATCATTCTATGAGTAACATCATCTCATACTCAAGTCATCATCATCATCATCGTTATCAAAGCATGTTTATATATACATTAACATCATTCAATTAAATCATACATTAATCAATCATACAGATTATTTCATTCAATCCATCATAGTCCAAACGACACACAAAACAGACCAACGGATTAAAAGTTACGCGTCATCAAACTTTCAAAACTCACAAGCAGCAAAATCTGCATTTCACGCTGGCCATACGCATATCATACGCGTACCAATAGAGCCAATTTTCTACAAAATAGACACCATACGCGTATCATACGCGTACCAGAAAAATCAGATTTCCACACAAACGCACATCATACGCGTATCGCCATGCCATACGTGTACCAGCTCTTCCTCATACGCGTACCATACGCGTACCAACAGAAGGCGCATTTTGGTGCATAATGGGGAGCGTACCATACGCGTACCATACGTGAATGGGCAGAAGTTCCCAAAACCTGCAACTTACCCATTCGTCTTCCTCGCGATTTCACCTGTTACAGCCTGCGATTTTGGATCTAAAACAGAATTTCTACACTTCTAAACACATGGCATTCATCTATCATCCATAGTCTATTACCCTATGTTTATTTTATTCGATCCAAACATAATTCCACTCAATTCATTAGGGATTCATAATCATAGGTTTCAATATACAGATTAACATAGTAACACAAATCAAAATATGGAACCTCTTGATCTAAACAACATACCTAATCAACATCATCATTCATAACCAATAATAGAGATTAATTGGAGAGTCCCCCCTTACCTTAGTCGAGAGTTCTTGATTGGTCTCTCCCTCTACAGTTCTTCTTTCACGTTCTTCGTGTTCCAACTTCTCTGTTCTTTCACGTTCTATCCTCTTTCCCAATTTTCTTCTTGTTTTATGAAAAATAACTTTAATTAGAAAAAGGCTTTACTAACTCACACCTCCTTTCTTGTTAACATCATACATTGGCCCAATGCCTTAAACCTTTTATTTCCTAATTTTATTTTCCATAAATCAACATAATTCTAATATTAATTCAATTTCCAAATTAAATTAAAATATACGGGTGTTACAACACAAACGATGAATTCCTGCGCTGAAGAATAATTATTATTTTTTTGAGTTCATAGTTCCTGTACTAAACACTTAGTGAAATATCACAGTTGTGATTAAAAATTTCTAGAAGCAATCTGAAACACTATCATTAAATTATAATTGTTCCTTGAGAGACCAGTTGAGTCAGAATTCTCGAGAGGGCTAGGACTAGTTTAGTGTTAGAGGGTTCTAGATCAATAAACGTTATATCTTGTGAAGATCCCTGAACAGTTTATTATCTAGTGGTAGTCACAAGTAGTTGATTTGTGCAAGGTTGTTAGTCACAAGCAGTTGGTTTATGAAAGGTTGTTAGTCACAAGCAGTTGGTTTGTGCATGGTTGTTAGTCAAAAGCAGTTGGTTTGTGCAAGGTTGTAAGTCACAAGCAGTTGTTTTGTGCATTGTATTGTTAGTCACGACAGTTGGTTGTGCATTTGTAATCAGTTTTGATTATAGTGGATTAAGTCCTCGACTGAGAGAGGCAAAATCACCTTGGTGGGTGGACTGGAGTAGTTAAGTTATAACGAACCAGGATAAAAATACTCCGTCACTTTTATATTGCAAAAAGAAACCACTTATTTAAACCCCATCCCTTTCTAAGTGTTTTCATAACCTTCATTTGGTATCAGAGCACGACTCTGTTATTGATTCTTGGAATCAAACACTTAACCGTGTCAGAAAAAGATCCAGAAGGAAAACACTATGGAAACTAATCAAAGTAACAACAACTATACAAAACCCTCCGATTTTCAATGGAGAAGATTTTGAATACTAGAAATAAGATTGATAGAAAGATCTTTTCCAAACACAAAAGGCAGAATTCAAAAATCATCAGAAGTCTACCCAGAAGATGGGCACCAATGGTCAGTGCATTCAAAGTTACAAAGGATATGAATAGTATATCCTTAAAAGAAAGGTCAAATTTAAAGAAGAGAAGCTTAAAGGCTACCTGGGATGATTCAAAATCTTCTGAAGATGAATGAAGCTCAGAAGATGAACATGCAAATTTAGCTTTCATGGCTACCACTACAGATGACTCTGGAACTAAATCAGAATCTAAAGAGATGTCAGATTTGGAGGTAATTATTGGTAATGGTAACTCTTCCTCCATAACTAATGTTTTAGAAGTATTGGCACATAACTTGTTATCTACAAGTCAATTAAACGACAACAGCTATGATATTATCTTTAGAACAAGTTTGATTCTAAGGCAAAAAAGTATCTTCTGCTCTGAACGAGCAAAAGATAATTTAGAAGATCATTAAACTACAACATCTATGAAAAAATAAACAAAGAATCACTAGTCAGATCAATCTCTATGGTGGAACCAACTTCTGATTGGTTTATTGCTATGTAAAAAGAACTGAATCAATTTGCAAGAAGTGACGTTTCAAGACCTGACGAATCCAACATCATTAGAAGAAAAGTTAGTCAAAAAAGTCTGATTTACATGTTTCAGAAGTTCATTTCTTATGCGGTTCAGAAGTTCACCAGATAAAAACACTGTAACACACCAACCCTAGGATTTGAAGGCGTGTTCAAATTCTGAAAGGTCACGCGTGCGAGGTATGGTGACGAAATCCCTAGGTAACTATTTCAATCACTTCAAAATCATGTTCTCTCCCTTAATTGTCGGATTCATTAAATGTTTGCCATGATTAAAAGTTTAAAATTTGATGAATATCTTTTATTATTGTAGATGTTTTCTTGTTGGCTGCATTTGTGGTCAAATATACCTGGGTGTTTAATGTCTTGACCGATGTCATGACATGTTTTATATTGTGTTATGCAGGCTACATATGTGTTAAGCTAATACTTGTTCTGTTAGTGAATGTCATGTCCGATGTCATGACATCCTTGTCTGACAGAAGGGCTGTTATATTTTATTAATTGTGTTTCCTGATTTCTCTCAATCTACATTTTAGGAAACCTTTTATTGTGTGTTGAATATTTTGTCTAGAAGATTTCGTTGACAAGAGATGTATTAGCTTAATTTGGTTAACCCTAATTTGTTTCTAAAAAAAAGCCCAAGGCCCAAGAGCTGCATATAAAAAGTCAGCAATCCTAATTTGGAATGCAGAGAGAAAGACTGTTAATTGTGAAGAACCGTAGTTCTGTAGCTGTGTGTTTTAGTCTCTTGTACTCCAAGAAATTATCTTGTGATGATTGTATTGGAATAGGTTGTTTATGTATTTTGTCACTTTAAGCTTTTATGCACGAGTGTGTGTCTCTTGATTGAAGCTTTTAAGCAGATCAAGGTGTGTTTTGAAGTATGTCTTCTCTCAATTTGTTTTATGTTTATTTGTAATCACTGCTGTGATTGAGGGGGAGTGCGTGGAGACACTCAGGTCTAGGAATAGATTGGAATACATAGGGTAGGTTTTAAGTGAGGAGTTGTAAACGGGGGAGTTTAACTCCGAATTAATTCTGCTTATATTGGATTCCCTCCCTGGCTTAGTAGCCCTCAGAGTAGGTTGTTTGAACCGAACTGGGTAAACAATTATGTGTGTTCTTTATTGTTTTTATGCGTTTCTGTTTTAACGTTTATGCTGTGTAATTGTGGATGTCATAACATCCAGTAAGACATCAAGCGAGAGTTACTAGAATTTTCAATTATCTATTTAAAATCTTTTTTAATTATTTGTTAACTGCATGTATTCTCTCTATAAATAGTTTTAGAAACCGATCTTTTCGTTTTTCTTTCTTTCGCAATTTCTAACCATATACGTCTTTTTTCTCCCTTTTCTCTCTTCACAAGAAACCTCAACCGTTCATCAATGGTGTTTGGTTCATCTTCTCAACAAAATCTTGCTACTACCTCTAGCAATCCTCAAACTGAGGGCTACGTAGAACCACAAAGGACCATGCTTCTTCCTGTAAATGAGTTGGAAGTAATCTGCGAGTATATGGTTGATCTAGAAAACATCAGGGACAATGGGCTTGATTTGTTCCCTGCCGTTGAATTTCAAGGCTGAGAACACTTCTTTAACAGGTTGATTGGACCAGTCTTCCTTCATCTGGTTAAAGAATTTTGGATTCATGCGGTCACTTCGCCCAAAGCAATTATGTTGTTCGTCATGGGTAAACAAATTGTTATCACAGAAAACCTAATAAGACATTTAATAGATTTTAAAGGAGAAGGGGTTGTTGGTGTTGCTGATGGAAGAGCAGATATGGAAGTGGTTTATGCTGAAATCTTCAAGAACGGGGAAGCCTCTTCAAAATTCAAAAATCTAAAGGAGTATTACCAGGTTTGGGCAAAAATCTTCCTGGGTTGTATCTTCCACCAAAAAGCAACAAGTTCTTCAGACTATGTCAACACTGACCAACAATACCTACTATACTTCCTCGGTAAAAATATCAAGATCGATTTACCATATATCCTTTTCAAACATCTATAGAATCACGTCAGGGAAACCAGAGAAGAAGAAAGAAATTGAAAAGTTAAAGGCAAGAAAAACCGGATTCCTCTTTCTAGGCTAATATCAGACATTCTACTGGAGAATGGATTGATAGCGCATTTAGAAGATGCTAACTTGTTGAAAGAGTTAGACCCAACATGTGGAAAAGCCATAAATGGGAAGAATTTAAAGAAGATGAACATCATTGAGAAATTTATCTGTCAACCCACTCCTTACACGACAAGCTTAATCACAACAAGAAGAGTTCAAATTGATGACTTTCCCGTATTCAACGTTGGAGACACTCCTGACATCATACTACACTTCCTTGAATTGAGCAAGCAGTCTGGCACACCTATTGACCCAGCATGGTTTCAAGGCAAAAATAACCCTATACCAGAAGTTCACAAAAAGAAGAAATCCAAGAAGAGGAAAGTTGCAGGAGAAGGCACTTCTACAAGAGCTCCCAAGGTTCAGAAGACAAAGAAGAAAAAGTCTTCAGGTAATCCCTCTACCTCTATATCTATTGTTGTAACACCCTTCTAAACCCCGCAGAAATTAATAAAATAATTCAGAGTAAAACATGAAAACAAGGGTGCCACAATTCAATTTAAACAATTTATCATAAATCAATTGTCATGCTTCACTTAGGAACGAATCATCAATTTAACAAAATCATGTTTCTACACAGCGGAAACATTAACCAATGGATAAGCATAACATCATCTATGCAATATCTCACAAA
This sequence comes from Vicia villosa, assembly GCF_029867415.1. Lineage (NCBI taxonomy): Eukaryota > Viridiplantae > Streptophyta > Magnoliopsida > Fabales > Fabaceae > Vicia > Vicia villosa. The sequence continues at coordinate 23,620 of NW_026705841.1, read as the reverse complement.
ATTACTCCAATAACAACAAAATAGAGTATCATCATAAACTCTAAGCTAGCGTTCCCCAGTGTTACAATATAAGAGCATGACACCGACGCTATACTTAAACAAACTGGCCTATGAGCTATCCTCACCAAAGCCAAAAGCCGCTACTCGCCAATCTGAAAATGTCAACAGTAAGGGTGAGTCTCATTCAAATTAACAAATGTTATTGAATCATAAATAATAACACATCATGGTTACATCATTCACCCAATTGTTTCATAAACAGACATTCAGACAAGTTTCATCATCACAAAACAATCAACCAACACATCATCAATATTTATAACACTGGAATACATCCAATCATGTTATAAAAGTTATGCATATGAATGCAACTGACACTATGCATGTGGTACCAACATCATCAAATGGGAATAACCCATGACCGATCCAACATCATCAAGATACGGCCCTGCCAGCACAGATTCCACACAATGGGAATCATGCCCTTTATTGATCCAACACATCATCATGGATACAACATCATCAATGAATATGAATGAATGCAAATATACATGAACATACTTATACCATCGTCAAGTCTAATAAGTAACATCATCAAATACTCATTTCATCATCATCATCATCAACATCATCATCATCATCATCAAAGTATGTTTATATACATTAGCATCATTCAAATACAATCAATCATCATCATCATTAAAGAACATACATGTATCCATGTCAATCATCATCATTAATAAGGAAGAACATATATGTATCCACATCATTCTAAAACAAAGCAATCATCATCATATAATTATCAACAAATCATCACATCATAATGTTTTTCAAAACAACATCTTATATTGTCACATTTTATCATATATGTCAACAGTACGTCATCCATCCAACAGACAAGATATTCACATCATACTCACATCATCACAAAACTATCTCATAGGATTCATCATACCAACAAACAAATCATCACATAATAATATCTTAAACATAGCTTGTGTCGTTACATCTCATCATATATGTCCACCGCACAACATTCATCAAAACAAGCAAAGTCGTGAAATAATCTCAAGCTACTAATCATTTCATCATCCTAACATAAAGAATACCTCATAAGCTTCATCCTGCTCGAAACGACACACAAAACGGACCAACGGTTCAAAAGTTATGAGTTTTCTAAAATGATTCATTTTTTCAAAAACCTTCAGCCGTAACGGGTTACAGAGAAAGCGTAACAGGTTACGAAGAACAAATTTTCAAAAACGTTTCAGCCGTAACGGGTTACGAACAACACCGTAACCGTTTACAAACTCGTAACCAGCCCAAAAACCCCGTTTTTCACAACCGTAACCGGTTACAAGCCCGAACGTAACCGGTTACATCACCTGTAATAGCAAAAAAAAGCACTTTTGACAGCAGCTTATTTCCATCCAACACAACCCAAATCGAATCATTTCGACCATACACGAAAAATAGAATCAATTCACAATTATTCCATGTCATTTCATGCCTCAACAACACCTTCAAACATCACAAACAAGCATTTACACATACTTTATCAATTTGAACCACAACAACACAAACATCATGGATTCTAGCCAAATGATCAATCATCATCCAAATTGACTCAAATCCCGAACTCTATCATATGACTCAATCGATACGAAATAATATATATATATATATATATATATATATATATATATATATCAGTCCTATTATCCATAACCCGATAATAGATGTTAATCGGAAGAGTCCCCCCTTACCTTAGCCAAGAATCCGGACTTTTCCCCTTCTTCTCCATCAAACCCGTAAGCCTCTTTTCTTCACTTTCAGCAAGAATTCCCAATCTTCAAACTCGCTTATCTCCCTCATCGAGAACCTCCCTGACACAAATTAATATATCAAATCGAAGTAAATTTTGTGTAGAATCCGAATCTTTGAGAATTACCTGATTTGGAGTTACGAGCAGGAAGTTATGACCCATTTTGTGAGGGTTGCACCATGAATACGAAAATCTCTTTTCTCCATGAGCTCTCTCCTTCTTCCTCTTAGGTTTTCTTCTTCTAATTTCCAATTTCTTTCTTTTTTTCTTATTTTATGAAAATAAAGCAAAATAGCTTTAGTAACAGGGTCTACCAATCACACCCCCTCCATTACTAACCACAACTTGGCCCAATAGTTTATTTTACACAATTTCCAACTTAAGTCCAATTAAAATACCAATAATCCAAGAAATTAATCTAAACTCCCATTAAATTAATAAAATGTAAAATATGGGGTGTTATAACTCTCCCCCACTAAAAGAGTTTTCGTCCTCGAAAACATACTTCAAGTGAAAAGTTCCGGATATGAGTCTTTCATCTGACTCTCTAGTTCCCAGGTAACATTTCCCTATTCGATCCTCAAGATTCATCTGACATAACCAACAGGAAGCATGTCTCATGCATTCAATCTCAGCTCTTACGTTGCACTTGACCATCCAAAGGTGTACTACCCGTTATACCTCCAAAAGGTTAACGACAATAGAACATTGATATACAACCCATACAATACGCCCAATAACTGAATAATAAAATTACACAACTCGTGGTATGATCACACCTTATCGACACTGCAGCAATGCGTTCCATATACGAACGTACCAACCTGAAACACACTTTCCCATTTGCGCGATAAAGTAATACTTGCACTTTTCACCAACTGCTTCCTTCAAGAAAACTCAATAATCGTATTCTTCATGCCATTGAATTCCAATTATCTAACTCCTCTTAAGTCACACCTTCAATTATCCAACACTTTACATTCTACTTCCGCTACACTACTCCGATTACTCATTACAATCATCTACACCAATTAGATTTCTGAGTTTTACCCGATTCCGACTCTCTTTACTCATTCGTGCAAGAATTACTCTTGACCATTCATGGTACTAATCTACCACTTAGCAATACTTACTCGCACTCAAAAACAAATTCCTGAGTTACTACATCTATTAAAACATTCCAACCATCGGAACGAGTACACCCAAGTAATTATAATCACACTCATTAGCATCAATATATCGTTGCTTACAAAATAGCTCAAACTGAGTCCCGTCATTCTCTAAGAATTAAATCAACTTCATCCTTCATAGAGTATAATTCCTCATTATATTTGGAAATCTACAATAACCCCTTAACAACAACACAAAATTATTATAGCATCATATAGTATCAACTCATCGTCTTAACTTTGTCAAATACATATTCGTTAACTACGTACAACCACAATAACATATTCATCATCCCGACAATTATTCAAAAGCGTTCTAATTATCTGGTACAACATCCTTACCTCCACTAGATCCTAAATTCAACATATAGATCAATACATGTTCTCTACGTAGGCTCCCGACATATTAATTCCTCACTTCCCACGAGTAGTACTTGCACACTACTCCACATCACACCTTCGCTGTGCGACTCTGATTACCCATCTTAAGTCATCATCCAATATATTGCATTCTTTCGTATTCACTTCTTCGTAAGTTCACACAACATGGTGAGTGATTATTCTCACGGCTTAGTATTCTTCATATCCCAAACCATTAAGGTAACAAAACAAGTTCATCCCATCTATATGATTCCGTCTACTACCAACAAGAGATTAAGGGTGATCAAGTCCTCAATTTGTTAATAGATAGCCGACAACCATATGTAAGCAAAAACTGTCGTCACTACATAATAGTGTCCCTTCCGAGTTTGCACTCAAACTCATTGACATCGTCATAGTTCAATTGTTCACTTTAAGTCTTTACAACTCGCACACTTCCCTCTTATTGGATCTTATCGGTGAGACACCGACGTCCATACATTTTACACAATCCGCTTCATAGTCACTTAGCATCATACACTTGTTAAGTACTTCCAACTTCACAATCACTAATATACTCGTACATTACTATTCATCTCGTTCCAAATCAAAATCCTCATCTTAGCAAAAGACCGTGATAACATTCATAACTCGTGGTTTTACTCCCAATCTCACGACGTCTTTCACATACCAATATATTTCACTCGGAATCTCAACAAAGTCTTCCTCATATCAATAGGTGTTAGAAATTCTCTACAATTCTTCTTGTATACTTGTCGTCACTTTGGCATCACAAATACGACTTCAACCGTTCTAAAGTTTATTTCACCTTTACTACTAATTCACTTCTCACTAAAATCCATCGGCACTCAAATCATCTTTATTACCGAGCATCTCATCAACTTATTCATCAACAACATGTTCTACTCAATTTTGTTTCAAACAATCACGATAGTAGGCATTCTTATTCAACAAGTTTCACGCTTCCATAACCGACTTCAGAACCTCTCCTCATAGGATCACTCTACTGTATTTATAACTCTGCGATAAAGTAGAACATAATCTCTCCTCTTCGTAGGTTCAAACGGCACATTAATCCGACACTCAGAACTCAAGATATGAATTTTCCAATCGTTATCCAAAAATGCAACATCGACATCATGCAGCGACGCTCTATAGGGTATTCCCAAAACCCTTCAAATGGTATATTCAATTCTTAAAATTAATTCTCAACAAACCTTCTAATTACTCCTTCAATTCGTCCAACGCTGACACTGACATCTCGTGCAGTACCAATAAGTCTAGTTCTAAGACCAAGAGTAACCGTAACTTCACCTCTTTCCAACGTCACCCTGTCACAATTAGTTATGTTACAGCTTCTGCAACCATTTTTATAACAAGATTCATCTCTTTAGCTTTCCGACGCTTCAAACGGAACTCAAATCGGATGTCCAGAACTCCAGTTATGAATTTTCAAAGTTCTGCAGCTATTCAGCAATTTTCCTGCGTTTTGCTTACGAAAATCTCACTCCAAAACTCATTCTCTTCAACTCGATCACATTCCAAACAACCCCTTATCATATCTCTTCACTTCCAAACATTCTTATAATTTGTGCAACACATCCCATCGCCGAAGTGTGATTTCTGGAACATTACGATATCAATGCTCTTTGCAAACTTGCAGCTGAACCTCTCCCGAGACGTAAGGCTACTCAACTGACAACTTCGCATCACACCAGCAGAGCTGATACATTGCAACTTCCTAATTTCCCTCTCCTACAATAATTATCAATTACCTCTAATCATCTTCCTTCAAGATGTTCCAACTTAATTACCAGTCAAGTCTTAATTTCAAGTCAACTTCAATTCGGGAAACAACAACTCCAACAACGCTCGCACTGTTGCCAACAACAGCCTATTGAATCAACTTCCCACTTGTTTCAAACCAACTTCCGCAACTAACAACCAAGTACCGACAGTGATTCACTCACATGTCGCGTGCCAAGGGATAATATGCCGACAGTATTCAACTGCCGTGCAACTCAACTGACTCGACAATTGGCCGGACGGACCGACCTGCTCTGATACCACTATTGTAACACCCTTCTAAACCCCGCGGAAATTAATAAAATAATTCAGAGTAAAACATGAAAACAAGGGTGCCACAATTCAATTTAAACAATTTATCATAAATCAATTGTCATGCTTCACTTAGGAACGAATCATCAATTTAACAAAATCATGTTTCTACACAGCGGAACATTAACCAACGGATAAGCATAACATCATCTATGCAATATCTCACAAAATTACTCCAATAACAACAACATAGAGTATCATCATAAACTCTAAGCTAGCGTTCCCCAGTGTTACAATATCAGAGCATGACACCGACGCTATACTTAAACAAACTGGCCTATGAGCTATCCTCACCAAAGCCAAAAGCCGCTACTCGCCAATCTGAAAATGTCAACAGTAAGGGTGAGTCTCATTGAAATTAACAAATGTTATTGAATCATAAATAATAACACATCATAGTTACATCATTCACCCAATTGTTTCATAAACAGACATTCAGACAAGTTTCATCATCACGAAACAATCAACCAACACATCATCAATATTTATAACACTGGAATACATCCAATCATGTTATAAAAGTTATGCATATGAATGCAACTGACACTATGCATGTGGTACCAACATCATCAAATGGGAATAACCCATGACCGATCCAACATCATCAAGATACGGCCCTGCCAGCACAGATTCCACACAATTGGAATCATGCCCTTTACTGATCCAACACATCATCATGGATACAGCATCATCACTGAATATGAATGAATGCAAACATACATGAACATACTTATACCATCGTCAAGTCTAATGAGTAACATCATCAAATACTCATTTCATCATCATCATCGTTATCAACATCATCATCATCATCATCATCAAAGTATGTTTATATACATTAGCTTCATTCAAATACAATCAATCATCATCATCATCATTAAAGAACATACATGTATCCACATCAATCATCATCATCAATAAGGAAGAACATACATGTATCCACATCATTCTAAAACAAAGCAATCATCATCATATAATTATCAACAAATCATCACATCATAATGTTTTTCAAAACAACATCTTATATTGTCACATTTTATCATATATGTCAACAATACGTCATCCATCCAACAGACAATATATTCACATCATACTCACATCATCACAAAACTATCTCATAGGACTCATCATACCAACAAACAAATCATCACATAATAATGTCTTAAACATAGCTTGTGTCGTTACATCTCATCATATATGTCCACCGCACAACATTCATCAAAACAAGCAAAGTCATGAAATAATCTCAAGCTACTAATCATTTCATCATCCTAACATAAAGAATACCTCATAAGTTTCATTCTGCTCGAAACGGCACACAAAACGGACCAACGGTTCAAAAGTTATGAGTTTTCTAAAATGATTCATTTTTTCAAAAACCTTCAGCCGTAACGGGTTACAGAGAAAGCGTAACGGGTTACGAAGAACAAATTTTCAAAAACGTTTCAGCCGTAACGGGTTACGAACAACACCGTAACCGGTTACAAACTCGTAACCAGCCCAAAAACCCCGTTTTTCACAACCGTAACCGGTTACAAGCCCGAACGTAACCGGTTACATCACCTGTAACAGCAAAAAAAAGCACTTTTGACAGCAGCTTATTTCCATCCAACACAACCCAAATCGAATCATTTCGACCAGACACGAAAAACAGAACCAATTCACAATTATTCCATGTCATTTCATGCCTCAACAACACATTCAAACATCACAAACAAGCATTTACACATACTTTATCAATTTGAACCACAACAACACAAACATCATGGATTCTAGCCAAATGATCAATCATCATCCAAATTGACTCAAATCCCTAACTCTATCATATGACTCAATCGATACGAAATAATATATCTATATCAGTCCTATTATCCATAACCCGATAATAGATGTTAATCGAAAGAGTCTCCCCTTACCTTAGCCAAGAATCCGGACTTTTCCCCTTCTTCTCCATCAAACCCGTAAGCCTCTTTTCTTCACTTTCAGCAAGAATTCCCAATCTTCAAACTCGCTTATCTCCCTCATCGAGAACCTCCCTGACACGAATTAATATATCAAATCGAAGGAAATTTTGTGTAGAATCCGAATCTTCGAGAATTACCTGATTTGGAGTTACGAGCAGGAAGTTATGACCCATTTTGTGAGGGCTGCACCATGAATACGAAAATCTCTTTTCTCCATGAGCTCTCTCCTTCTTCCTCTTAGGTTTTCTTCTTCTAATTTCCAATTTCTTTTTTTTCTTATTTTATGAAAATAAAGCAAAATAGCTTTAGTAACAGGGCCTACCAATCACACTCCCTCCATTACTAACCACAACTTGGCCCAATAGCTTATTTTACACAATTTCCAACTTAAGTCCAATTAAAATACCAATAATCCAAGAAATTAATTTAAACTCCCATTAAATTAATAAAATTTAAAATATGGGGTGTTACAGTTGTCAATTCTTAAAATATAGGAACATCTTAACAACCCCATACCTTAGAACCTCAAACAGCTCAATCATCTGAACTACATGAATCACAAACAATTGAATCCCTTTCTGATCCTCTGCCATTCCCAATAACTGATCTATCACCATCTCAAACATCCGCACCATCCTCAGTTCAATCAGCTGAAACCATTCCACAACAAACTTCTGATCAACAATATCTTAATGCTTCAAACATTGAAAGTGATCCCAAAATTCTTCCAATACATCAAGAACAAAACCAAAACATTGCACAAATGCTGTCAGATATAGATAATTTTGAACTGTCCCAAGAACAAACTGAACCCACTAAATCACCAGAAACCACAACAATCACTTAGCCTGAAAACCAACAAGACACCCTGATTCCTGAAACAGAACCTCTTGAAACTCAGATTCCTGAAATCCTCCAACACACCAATCCAAACACTTCAGAAATCCCACCTGAAACAGAACTCCCAACCTCCACACAAAGAGAATTTGCACCCATATCACCAGTAGAAGTTCAACCATCCTCACAAACAGAAACTACTCAACTCCCTGACCTCACAACATCAACTCCACCAGAAAACCAATCGGAAACTCCTGTTTCTGCTCCCAAACCATCAAATCCAAATACCACAGAACTTTCACTTCCAATAGAAAAAGAAATTCCTCTTCCCACGAAACAAGAAACTACACCTCTCCTTGAAAGAAACCATCCAGAATCTTCTGAAACCAGATCTCAACCCGTAATACCAACTACAAAACCTTATGAATGGTTCCAAGGATCTTGGAACATTCTTGGCATCACTAGCCCCTTAGTTGTGATATTTCCTGATATTCTGGCACATAACATATTTTCTATCTCCGAATCAATTGAACACACCTCACCACAACTCCACAAAATTACTTCATCTCACTCCCCATAACATATCTCCATTCCATCCTCACCCGAAGTTCAAATCACTTCATCCTCACCATCACCACAAAACTCACCGTTCAACTCACCAAACATACCTATGATCACATCAGAAGTCCCACTTCCGGAACCTCAACCAACGGAAACCTATGAACTGAAACCAGAACAATCTCCTAAACCTCAACATTCAGAACCAAGTCACAAACCTAATCCAACAGATGTTGATATATTATTTTAGAATTTTGAAGTAGAGATGCAGGATTGGATTGCAAAATTAAAGGCTGATTGTGCAATAAATGGGAGTCCAGTGACTTTAGGAGCCCTTTGGGATGCGTTCAGAAGGAGATTCAACTTTGAATCCCTCAAACTCAAAGAAGTATGTCGTACTCATGCTAATGAGATATTTTCTGAGTGTCTGAATGCTGTCATCGCACTAGTAATGGATCTCTGGGCATTAAAGCCTCCTCTAGTGATCAACAATGCTCCTTGTTATTCCACTTCTGAACATATGGATATAGATGGTGACCAAGAAAATCCTTTGGCTTTGGTAAAACAAGTCCCGATTGAAGTGCCAAAAGACATTCGTGAAGGAATAATACCAACCTGGGTGGTAAATACAGATCTTCTGACTCCTAAGATTCTCACTGTTTCCTCTGTGCTTGCAACTTCTGACGTTGCCTTAACCTCTGATCCATCTTCTCGTATGATTGAAACGCTTAATGAACTAAAAAGGGAAAATGCAGCGGTTAAGGAACGACTAGACAAGCAGGATGACACCAACAAAGAATTCAAATCCTGGATGATTAGGCAAGAAGCAGCCACGAATGAGATCAAAAATCTTATGTTGTCACTTGTTCCTCGACAACCCTAGTTTTCTGTGTTTAGTTCTTATGATATTTTCATGTGTGTTATTTTGTTGTTTTTACTTTTGTTGATGTTGAATTTGTGTTTGTGTTGCACTTAACTCATTTATGAATATCATCTTGTTTATTTGCATATATTACGTTGTCTACGCTTTTTTGATTATGACAAAAAGGGGGGGAAAAGTGAAATTTTGATCAGATTAAAATTTAACAGCTACAGGGATAAAGTCTCAGACATTTCTAACAAAGTACAAAAACTTTCTTTCTGAAAGTGTGGAGGAAATGTCTGATTCTGAAGGGAATATACTTTAGAACCTCTGAAGAGAAATGCGCTTATGAAAAGCTATATCCATCAATCTTTTGAAGAAACAAGCTGAAGAGAAAATTACTCAAGGAAATTATTACTTTACATTTCTCTCCAATTATTTATTTCAGAGGGAGAATTATATATCTCAGGGGGAGATTATTTCTCTTATATACAAAATTTCTGATCAAAACGTAAAAGTTTTGTCATCATCAAAAATGGGTAGATTGTTAGAACATAGTTTGGTTCTAATCATATCTTAGTGTTTTGATGATAACAAGTAAATAAATTTTGTATAAGTAAATATGGTACTCTAATTATATATTTCTTATTTCAGAAGATGTCCTAATACAAGTACCATCTGAACTGAACATTATGCAAAGCTGAGCAAGTGTTGAAAAGGAAAGCTGCTGAAAGTTTTAATAAAGAAACTTCTGAAGGCACCAATCGCAGTGGACAAACTTTATTAGAAGTTATATTCAAGTCATAATAGAAGTTACGAATAGATGCAAAGTTCTGAATCAATATAAGATTCCATTAAAAACATTATGATTAGCGAAACGGCTGGAGCACTCAAATGGAACAATTCCTAAGATTGATTGAAGAAGAAACACACATGCAACACGTTGGAGAAACAAAAACCAAAAAGCAAACATGCAAGCATTTAATGCTCTCTCCAAAGATCAAGATAATAGATAAATATTCGAAGACATATATATACAAGATCACTTGGAAAAGAAAAGTGTGTAGTGTGTGCATCAACAAAGTACTGACATATACAAACTAAAAGAACACCAACACAAACGATGAATTCCTGCGCTGAAGAATAATTATTTTTTTGAGTTCATAGTTCCTGTACTAAACACTTAGTGGTATATCACAGTTGTGATTAAAGCTTTCTAGAAGCAATCTGAAACACTATCGTTAAATTGTAATTGTTCATTGAGAGATGATCACTGGTTTTCACACGTATATTTATAGTTGTTTTTAGTTGCATTTGAAGTACTTTGTTCAATGTTTTATTTCTTTATTCCGCATTTTATGCTTTGATTGTGTGTTTAAGTGTTTGCAGACTCAGGTGAATGAAGTGGGGAAAATACGTGCGAAAAAGTGAAAAATGAAGAAAAGCTCATAAAGTTGGCCAAACGCGTCCCTAGACGTGTGTGACAATTGGAAGAACACCTCCTGCTGCTGATACGCGTCCTTAAACACGTGTGAAGGTGAAAAGTGTGGTCTGCTGAGCAAACGCGTCCCCCGATGCGTCTCCTGACTTGCATGGAGCCAAAAATCATTCCTCTGCCCACACGCGTTCTCAGACGCGTGTCTGATGCCCACACACGTTCCCAGAAGCGTGCCTGATCCCCAAACGCATCCCAGGACGCGTCCCAGAAATCCGGAATTGCAAACGAAATCCTCACGCTGCTCAGACGCGTCTCTGGACGCGTGTCATCCTACCAGACGAGTTCCCAGACGCGTGTGCACGGGATATTTTTGGCATGTTTTGCTGAAAAGCCCAGAATGACAAATAAAAGAACCAGAGTGCGTTTGGACAAGAGTTGGACAGTTTTGGGTGCGAAAATACATTGGAGACGCTTGAGAATTCAGATTTTAAGCAAGGATTGAAGATTTCCATGAGCGTTCGCGATTGAAAATCTGATTCCCTTCGTTTATCTGTAATGTCTACAATTCAAACTATGATTTTTGTTATTGTTATGAGTAGCTAAACCCCCCATTGCTAGGGGTGACCCTGTTTCTGAATGTAATGACATTATTTCTTGATGCAATTTGTTTTTCATATAATTGATTTGTTCTACATCTGCTCTTTATGCTTTAACCGTCAGAAAAATGGATATTGAATTTGTATGAATAATTTAAGTTGGATAGTGATTGTTCATTGACATGAGTAAGAACTTAGGATAATAATTATCACCTAGGACTAGGGATATTTTATCTTAACCGGAGATTCTTGTTATTGGAATGCTTGATCAGTAATTAGGTTGTGACGTCAAAGATCTTTTCACTAAGGACTTAGGATTAGATACTCTTGAGAATCGGTAATCAATTGTGAAAACTATATTGTTGCATTGAGAAACAAATTGTTACAGCAAGAATCATTCACCGACCCCTAGTAATTTACTCATCTCTGTTCATCGTTCTAATATTTTAGTTAATTACTTTAATTGCAACTTTAATAAAAACCAAACAAAACCTCTTATAACTTTTTTTAATTGAAATATTGATAAAACTCTTATTCGTCAAGCAGTCTTTGATATTCGACATTCGGGGAATTTTCCGTTTATTACTACAGAGGCAAAATAGTACACTTGCTATTTTACCGATCAAGAGACCGGTTGGGTCAGAATTCTCAAAAGGGCTAGGACTAGTTTAGTCTTAGAGGGTTCTAGATCAATAAAAATTATATCTCGTGGAGATCCCTGAACGGTTTATTATCTAGTGTTAGTCTCAAGCAGTTGGTTTGTGCAAGGTTGTTAGTCACAAGCAGTTGATTTGTGCAAGGTTGTTAGTCACAAGCAGTTGGTTTGTGCAAGGTTGTTAGTCACAAGCAGTTGATTTGTGCAAGGTTGTAAGTCACAGGCAGTTGGTTTGTGCATTATATTGTTAGTCACAACATTTGGTTGTGCATTTGTAATCATTTTTTATTATATGGGATTAAGTCCTCGACTGAGAGAGGCAAAATCACCTTGGCGGGTGGACTGGAGTAGTTGAGTTATAACGAACAAGGATAAAAATGTTGTGTCACTTTTATATTGCAAAAAGAAACCACTTATTCAAATCCCCCCTTTCTAAGTTTTTTCATACCCTTCAGATTTATGTAAAGCAAAAGCATTCATTATCTACTATTCAAAGTCATACAGTACTTCATTCATGAGAAATTTATCTTCAAAGTTTCAAATCATTTCATACAAGTTCCTCGACTTAAACCAATTTCAATTTCAAGTTCAAAGATCATTCAACATTCTTCATTTATTCAAACTTCAAGTTCTATTCAAACTTCTAAGCAAATTAGAAATCATACAAGTTCATTATGCAAGATTTATTTCAAATTCATTCAAAATCTATTTGAGATACAAAGTTATTTGAAGTTCAAAATTCATTCTAAGTCATACAAGTTATCCAAGTTACAAAGCTACAAAGAGTTACACCAAATTCCTACGTCAAGTCTTCAAATTCCATCAAACCCTCCAAGTGTTTCCAAACTTCTTGTTGCATTGCCATCACAACCATCACCATTGTACATGAAACAAGAAGAAGAGAAATGGTTAGATATTTAATCTAGATGTGAAATAAATATTTCTAAATGATCCTTAAGACAAAGAGGTATATGTCACACAACCTCTAGAGTTTATGATTCAGAAGGAAGAGAGTAAAGTATATAAGTTGCACAGAGCGCTTTGTGGCCTCAAACAGGCACCTAGGGCATGGAACAAGAAGATCGACTCATACTTAGTCGAATTAGGATTTGTAAAATGCAAATTAGAGTATGGTGTCTATGTTCAGGTTGTGGCACAAAACGTAACAATCATTTGCTTACAAGTTGATGACTTGCAGGTAACTGGAAATAGCTTGGAGAACTCGTCGAAGTTCAAAGAGCGGATAATGAAGGAATTTGAAATGTCGAATCTAGGAAAACTTTCTTATTTTCTAGGAGTGGAATTTCAAATGTCAAAGCAAAGTATGGTGCTACATCAAAGGAAGTATGTCAAAGAGATACTCAAGAGATTCAGAATGGATGATTCGAATGTTGCATCCTCACCTCTCGAACCAAATGTGAAGTTGGAGAGGAAGACAAAGTCGATACTTTGTTCAAGCAAATTGTGGGATCTCTGAGGTATGTGCAACAGTCGACCTGATATAGGTTTCGCAGTCGGATAAGTGAGCAAATACATGAGTAAACAAAGAGTGTCACACATGTAGGTTGCAAGAAGAGTTCTAAGATACTTAAAAGGATCGATAGAGTGTGGAATTCTATTTTGACGAAATTTTGAAGACAAAGAAGCAATAGTTACTTGTTTTTCAGATGCTGATTGGTGTGGAGATAAAGAAGATCGAAGAAGCACAACTGAATATTTCTTTCAAGTATTTGGTGCCCCAATTTCATGGTGTTCGAAGAAGCAACCAGTGGTGGCATTATCATCGTGTGAAGCTAAATATATAATAGGATCCTATGCTACATGTCAAACAATTTGGATCACATTGGTACTTGAAGAAATAGAGGTCGAAGTAAAAAACCCTCTTGTGTTGCAATTCGACAACAAGTCAGCCATAAATCTGGCGAAGAATCCTGTTCTGCATGGAAGGAGTAAACATATCGAAGCTAGATTTCACTTTCTGAAGGCAAAGGTAAATCGATGTGAACTCAAAGTTAGACATTACTCGAATAAAGCACAGTTGGTTGACATTTTCTCTCCTACAAAAATATATTTTTAAATTTATTTCAAAAGTATATATTAAATTACTTTTTGTCAAAATGAAAATGGTTCACTTACAAAATATAAGGTGTACTTTAGAAACCTTTGAAAATATACCTTCAATTTTTAAAAAATGTAATTTCGAGTTTCAATCGGGTGACTACTCTACACTACTAAGGATGAGAAGGATGAGAAGAACAACCCCTTTTATTTTGGTCCAAAAATAAATTTTATATTTGTTTCTTTGATAATATCCCGGTTTACCAATGAGCTTTGAAATGTTCACGGCAAGATATCGAAGTAGAAGAAACTTTGTAAATGGATACACAAAGCAATATCAAAGTTTACCATAGCCATTAACATGATAGTGATCCAATTGAAAGGAAGAGAAAATGAGTTTTTTCTTGTATAAAAATATCATAGGGTAGCTGTGCCGGTGGAGCAGGATAGTAGTGGATAGAGGAAGAGATGAATGATAAATTTGATAGATCATACTAGAGGTTAGAGGGTCCTTTGTTTTAGGTTTAAAATTAATTATATGAAATGGAATAATAATGGTTTGTTGTAGAGTTATTTATACTTCATATATTATGGTCAGAAACCTAAACAACTTCCTTTTAATGCCCTATAACTTATCAAAATTCACTAATATATATACATATTTTGTTGCACATATTCTATTTCTGCATTAACCTTGCAGATTTCTTCTACACCTCCTAGGCTCCTACCACCATGCAAGAAAATCCAACAGTTGAATACAATCACAATCTGAGATTCATCCTATCAGAAATCCTCATGATATCTGAAAATATCTTATCACCTCCAATATTTGCACCGGTGGCTCCAGCAGCAACTCGCAAAACATCTTCAATCAACGCAGTGTTTCCTATAATGTTGTTGACGCGTGATCTGCTCTCTAGACGTCTCCCCTCAAGGATATTACTTTTTTGTTTTTGCTTATACTCTCGTATATATGTAGCCGTGCCAGAAGGATTGAACTGCGTTCTTCTGCGCCATCCTTTGGCACACATGAACCCTGAACTTAGAGTGTTCACACGCTCGTCATCGCTCACTAAATAAACATCACTTTGTAATTTACTTTCGTTTCCCTCGTCATCTGAATTATTATTCGGGAAAGGAATGTGCTTGTACTTGTCAGGAGGGGATGGCTTGTGTGCGGATGATCTTTCAGTAGGAATTTCAACACCGTATAGACAGTATATTTCCATATTCGGAGCGTCAGGTAGCCTGAATCAGAAATTTACATTTAGTTTTCCAATTAATGAATCAAATACGATAAACAAAGGTAGTATTAATGTCTCATTACTCCTATGTTTGATGCATAGCTATTAAACTCGATAGAAAAAGAAGAGAAAACTACTCCAATTGATCTATGTAAGATAATTGTATAAAGAAAAGCTTGTTAAAAGTGTTTCATCAATCATAATACTTACTTGGTTTCAAGTGGGTTAGACCAGTATTTGTAATGTGTGTATTTTGGATCATCTAAGTTGTCTGCTATCCCGTGAGAGAAATGAACCTCGGCACGCTTCATCATTTTTGGAGCCATAAAGTTGTATAAATCAAGATCTGTTCTTCCTTTACTAGTCTTTCTTTTAGCAACTTTCGGGATACTTTCTCGATGTATCTCATTACATTCCGTTCGATCATCCTCACATGAGAAGTTAAAAGTACTAAGTTCTGACGAAATCTCCTGCAGAAAAAAAGAGCTATACATGACTGCTTCAATACGCATAAATTAAAGTGCGTAAGATGGTACTATGTAGCACTGACAGTGATACCTCTGAAAAAAGGCACGTCCATGTCTGTGTCAGACACCTACACTAATATTTGCGATTATGTTTTATTTATTCTTTTTTTTTTCAAATTATTACCAGTGTCGCTTTATCAGTGTCAATGTTGTGATTGGGGTGTTCGTGCTTCATACCTCTGATTCTGAATCAAGAGTAGTGAGAAGTGAAGCAAGTAACTGTGAGACGGCCTTGCCAAAAGAGTTTATTCCTCCATACTTCATATGATCTCTTACATGAAGACCTTTCGGCGCATCACCGCATTTATAAGTAGTGTTATATACAAAGTGGTTCTTCATATCTTCCCTCTTTTCAGATTTATGACATTCTTTAGGACACCAATCCAAGTCACCCCAAATGGTTTCACCGCCTTTCGGCATCAATGAGATGATTGAATCCCAAGTTCTACACGCCCGCAATACATGTTCAACTGTTTGAAGACCAAGATAATCAAAATTTAAAATGCCAGAAGTCACGGCTCTGCAAAAATTGTGAAAACAATCCATCAAAACAGAGTCACAATCTGCAAATGTTATATGATTTCTACACTTACAAATTATACCTTCGAATTGAACTAACAACTAAGGGATCTTGTTATAAGGACTAACCTGACAAATGCAGCATCACTGCCTTCAGCTGAAAATATATTGCTAACTGCCTTCGGAACACCGAGAAACGCCGGATTTATGTTCATGATTGCTTTGATATGCTTTTCGCACCAACCTGGACCACCACCGCCACCCATGGGAGGCGGTGCCTCAACCCATTTTAGGAAATGAAGGAAATAAATAGCCCCCATAGATTGAGGCACAACTACCACTTTCTTATAGCCATTTGTTATAAACATAAGCTCAATTTTACTTTTCAATCTACTAAGAGCTTGGTCTCGAATCTGTTTTTGTCCAATTAAAACCAAATTAAATGAAACTTATTTCATGCCAACCATGTTTTTCAGCATTATAATTCTTTTGGCTATAGAAGCATAACGAAAACTTTACCAAAAATAATGAAAACATTGAGACCAGATATCCTTTGTAGCGTGTCAGTGTCGGACACCAACACCGACAAGACACTGACACTTGTGATTACGTTCAATTTATTCTTTTTTCAAATTATTACCGGTGTCGATGTGTCAGTGTCGGTGTCATGTTCATTGTTCAGTGTCTATGTTCGTGCTTCATAGCGGATATCCCATCTTTTAATGATACGATAAGAGAGCGGATGAATATAAACACCTCTCATACAACATTAGACCACACCAAGTTATTACAAATACACCTATATTTTATCTATAACTTAGGTAACTTGAATGAACATAACAATTGATTTTATAAAAGAATCATTTAGCTACAAGAACTGAGTAATGACAATGAGAAGTCGCATTCAGAAAGTACGATGAATTGAAAATCATTTTAAGAAAGATCAACATACCTCAGTGTTTTGAAAAGACAGTCTCCAGTCATATGTAGCCATGTGCAAGTTCTTCCCTTCATAACCAATTCTCGCCAAATTTTCAATTAACACTGCCCAAACATGATAGCCAGAAGCAAAATCATCAGCCGCAACAAGCCCAGGTACTGCCCTGACTCGAATTCCTGGAGGGTCCAGACCAGTCTCATTATGCAGAGAGAGATGCTCTAACCAGCATAAAGGCCTAAATGCAACCACACAAAAAAAATATTCATAAACAGATTGATTGAATTCACAGTCACAAGATTAGAAACAACAACAATAAAAGCTTTTTCTTATTTTCTTACTAAGAAAAATCATTTTGGATAAACGTTTAACTAGTGTTGTGAATTGCGAAATGCTAGGATGCTTTGGCCCTGCAATAGCTGCTATTTGCAACAATTTATCCTAAATAGCATATTGCAGAACAATAGCATTTTTTTCAAATTCTGCTATGTTATAACGCTATGGCGTCAATAGCGCCTCTGCAATTGCTATACTGATTGAAAACCTTGGTTAACAGTACCAGTGACCTACCTATAAATTCTCAGTTATTTTTTAGTTTAAGGTTATTTATGCACAACGGAATATCAGAACAAAGATGGGAAAATTGTTTTTAATTCATTAGATAAGATGGGAAAATTGTTTTTAATTCATTAGATAACCTACCGTAAGCTTAAAACTTAAGGAGCTAGTAGTAAAATACTCATAGTTAAATAGCTATTCAAATATGATTTCAAGTTCTTCGCTTCTATAAGTACTTTATAAGAAAACACTTTTCCAAACTATCTCATGTGACTTAAGATAAGACAAATCCAACAACTATATGTACACTCCCAAGTCCAAACCTCAAACAAAATTGTTTATTCCCCATGCCAAATTTGAGTAACAATAAAATTAGAAAGAAACGTGATTGAGTCTAACTCATCCCTACGAAACCAATTTTTGGATTGAAGATTGTCTTCACTTATATAGAACGTGGAAATAAATGGACGGTGCCACGATAACGGAAACCTGATAGCAGGTGGAAATAAATGGTGCGTGGCTGATAGAGGAAACCTGATAGCAAATGGCTCAACGAATCTTAAACCTAACAAACATACCAAGTTAATGTAGTTGGGTCTAACTCTTCCTTACAAAACCAACTTTTATAGAGTAATGGTTTCACTCACTTGTAAGCATATGTTCAAGTCATATATTACCCGATGTAGGATGTATGACTCTTAACAATCTACAATAATTCATAACTTAGTATGAAGCAAAATTTTAAATTGCAGGAACCTCTAAAATTGTTATACTACATTTACAGACATTAACTATGATATGAACTAGACTATAATTGCATACTATAATTCATAAAAGAGTAAAACCTTTTAAGGATTTGAGGCAAACTAGCACCCCACAGAGGCTTTCTGAAGAGTCCATCAGCACAAGGCCTCCCTTCCCAAAGCTCCAACCCACCACTCACAATCCCAGGCACCAAAACAACAGGATGAACACCTTCAACCCCTTCACGATTCAACCTCAACCCAGGTGACTCAACCACTTCAAATCCAACCAATGTAGCTGGCAAAAACTGATACAGAAAAGAAAAAAGCCACCAAATTGTACACACATACCCAACCAACCAACAACAGTAGTCAATGCAATTCTTCCACTCTTTCACTTTACTTTGCATCTTTTTTTCCATTATTGGTAATATCAATTTTGGATGGTTAAACCAAAGGGTTTTTATTGTTTTCTTTTGGAATTTTGGGAATTTTTTTCATCTTTACTATGTGACACTTGTTTAGCAACATTCATGCAATTGTTTATTAGTTGTCACGTGTTATCCCTTCTTTAACCCTTTTTCGACCTTTCCACCGCTCTAACACAAACCGATAAATATTACCAACTGAAAACACAATACAGACACTGATCAGTCAATAAATTAAAAAATATAAATAAGTTTAAAATAACTATAAATATCAAATGTTAATTTTAAATGCTAATATTGTTATAAATAATTTTTTTTAGAGGTATGTTAAAGTACTAGAAAAATTGGAAAGAGGAAAAGAAAGGGTGTATATGTGCATGACTAACTAAGAATATGAATGAGCAGGTAGAGAAAAATATCGCATGAGGCACAAAGTTTAAGGCGGCAGAGTATCTTTTTGATACCATATTACACCAACTGTCAGCAACTATATATAAAGGGGAAAACGGGCTGTACATGGTGGGCCCATCTCGCCGACATGTTAAAAAATAAGTCAATATATTTTTTGTCCGATTTTTTAATGTCTTATTGGTTAATTTTAGATTTAGATGAATTAGGAATGTTTAAATAGAAAATTTTAGGTTTTTGAAATTATTATTAGTTTTGTATTTTGGTTTTGTTTATTGGTATGTGATTTTTATAGATTTTATTTTATTTTTTTGTGATTAAATGTTGCTTTTTTGGTTTTTTTCTTTTCTATTTAAGATTATTTATAAATATAGAGAGAAAAAAAAAGGAATCATTGGCCATATCAAATTTTGATTGAGTTAATCTAGGTTTTTGGCTTTGGAGTTAAGTTAAATATTTAAATTTCATGTATATTGTGTTACATAAATGTGTGTATCTATGCCAAACTATTATTTATGTCAAAAACAATTTAATAATTTTTCAAGAAAATAATTTGAATGTTCGGTAAAATGATGAGATGAGATTTTGGGTTAGTGGAATAAAATTTTGATGTGGCGGGAAGAGGGTGACCTGCAAGATTAACATTACAATTCTCAAGTTAGTTAGAAAAATGAGAAGTAATGTGAGAGTGATATTGGATTTGAATATCTGACAGGGAAGAAGAACTTAATGATCAAATTCATGAAGAACAAGAAATACAGGATAGTGTATGATAGAGGAAAATATGTGGAACTGTGTTGCTACAAGGAGAGAATCTTCTCCATGATGTAGCATAAAGTGTCTGCAGGTACACATGTCTTAAACAAGGTATCATGACATGTCTGAGAGAAGTTGGGAGAATTTATTTTTCTCCACAACAGGTCTGTTGGTTCCTGTGGTAGAGGTTTTTAGTGTGAAAACCTTTGGTTGAATTGAGGTCAACATGACAATGCATGAGTCATTAAGGTGCATCTAAAAAGTCTCTGAAAACTTGGGTTCTTGAAGAAGTTTCTTTATTTGCTTTGAAGGATTGTGGTTGTACAGAGATCAGGAGATAAATCTCAGTTTTCTATCCAATGGAAAGAAGCTTCTGGTTCCTGTAGCTAGTCTGAAGATTGTTGGATCATGCAAGAATGTCATAGATAATGTTGTAACGTTCATCTGATAGGTTGAAAGCATTGCGCATCTCAATGCCGAGTGTACAGACTTTTCTATCCAACAGGTAGTACATGTTCTGTTGTACCTCCGGTTGTGAAAGCTGCATGGATATTCCTAATTTTGACTATACTAGTAGAATGAACCTTACTATGTTATTTGAAGGTGATCAAGGAAGATTTTGTTTTTTATGTGAGCGGTAATAGCTTCAGAACCAAACTCAACTTTGTGCTTCATGAGAAAGGAAATGATGTCCAATCAGATTTTGGGACATCATGACAGCAGATATGCAGATCACTGGTGCATAATAGATGCTCTGGGTGCTAAATGAGTGTGTGATAATCACATGTGTTTGGAACCTGCTCCTGATCTGGAAGAGGAGGCATCTGAGATTTATCTAATATGTTTATCCAGAAAACATGTCTTAGATAGGTGGGTTGGTTGAAAGATGATCAATCTATTGACTACTTCTTGGTTCAGTTTATCTCTAATTCAGGAAGGTATGAGTACAAAGACTGAACTCTATCAGATGTTATTTCAGCCAAGGTTCTTACATATGGAAGAAATGTTCATGTGGCAAGGACATTTTCTCTATCAGCTGGAAGATCATAGTAACTTGTTGTGTGATCTTAATCAATCAGAACAGGGTCCGATAGAGTTGGAACAGAGAGGATCTGTGTGGGTACACACTGACCACAGACTGTACTGCTATTAAATGAGGAGGGTGATTGATTCCTAAGGTATTCCTAGCAGTGGTACTGAAAAATTCTTGATCTGAAGTTGGAGTTCATTGAAGAGATGTCAGATATAATGTCTTGACATGAGTGTAATTGAGAATTTATTTTTCTCAATATACATAACGGAGGTTGTTTACTCAAACTTGATACCAGCTATCAAGTCCATGAGAACATGGAACTCTTTCTCTGGTGGAGCAGAAGAAACAATCAAAGGGGTTGTGATCCATGGAGAAATATCAACTTAAGTGGTTGATTGGTTTTCTCCTGAATGTTCATATCAATCACCTAGTAAGAGAATTTCAAAAGATTGCCTGGAGAAATGAAGGTTGATCACTCATTCCCGGTATCTAGATGGGAAGGTATTCCTTCAGATTGAGTGTCAGTCATGTGATATCCTCACATAATGGAACTTCCGTCCTTACAAGGATTGAATGGCATCCTCGTGTCTTGAAGGAATGGAAGAAGTAGACGTATTGAGAACAGTCTAGTTGTGGCCTATGATGTGGCTGGTATTTTCTTCTTGAAGAGAGGAAGGATGGAATTCAAGAGATTGACGTATGAATTGATGTTGAAACATCATCTCAAGAGTGTACCTCTTCAAAAAAGGAAGTTGTTCTGGAGAGAGTATAGGAGTGTGAAGAAATTGTTCTCTGAAGAAGTTAGCCTTATTTGATCAATGGGAAATACTTTGACGGGAGCTGAGTATTTGTCTGTTCTCTGATGAGGTTGTGCATGAAACTAATTGTAAATACTTTGACGGGAGGTGAGTATTTGTCAGAGGTGTTATGTAAGTCTGCAGTATGAACATTGATTCGGATTGTGTATTGAGAACTTACTCTTCTCTATATGGATGTGTAAAGCAACTTGAAGAAGGAAACTGATAACTTATGAGAGTTTATTTCTCTCTATAATGATCGAGTGTCAGAACAATCAGTTGACGTCCCAAAGTATGTTGTAACTTCATGCTTGATTATTGTCATGATAAAGAAGTCACATGTACCAGCATTAGCACAAGAAGATTCAGATACGACAATTTGATCCAAATTGGTTGTAAGGAAGTGGCTTCTTCTGCTACAAGTAACTCTAGGAGAGAGTCCATGAGTCTCGATCTTATTTAAGCGTTTAAGCACACTAAGAACTTATGGAAGCTGATTTGGTGAAGGAATTAGAAAGCTGATTATGTCTCAAGAAGATTGTGTTTAGTAGGAGCCATGGTTATCCATGACAAGGGGAGGAATATTGTTTCTATAACCTTGAGGTTTATGTGCTGATTAAGCTTATGGAGATGATAATGTCATATAATGTGTCCTAACATAAGAAATACCAAGTGTGGTGGTGATCTTAGGAGGACATATATGATTCCATTCATAAGATACTGGTTAGTCAAATCATGTGGGCACGTGTCACTTCGAAATATCCTGAAGGACAACAATGAGCATAGAAGAATTTAGTTTTCTCTTCTGCTTAAGGAGTGACGGCATAAAGGCCAACATTGGAGTGTGGAAGATGTCACACATGATCTTTTATCTTCGTGGACTATGTTTTTAATTCTGGGTGAATTAAGAACTGTATCTAGTGGAAGGCATGGTTGTGGACTTAAGGTCACATGATGGCTTCTTAAACTATCCACTACTTGACTGCATAAGTATTGAGAATACATGAGAAGATAGACAATGTCTGAAAAGATGTTAGGACATTGTTCAGGACATGTGTCCCTCAGTATCAGCAAAGGAATATTGTGGACGGTGCAATCAAAAACACGTCAGAAGTATGTAAAACTTGTCTCTGCATGCACATTAATTAGAACCAGCGTTTCAGGAGAACTAGTCCAAAGTCAATAAAGCCATACAAACTGACTTGGACG